>NC_080546.1:82786256-82818756 GCF_028640845.1 Ahaetulla prasina | reverse complement strand
GTTCTCCGAACTGCTCAAAATTTCTGCTACCAGTTCTCTGAACTATTCAAAATTTCCACTACCAGTTTTCCAGAACCTGTCAGAACCTGCTGGATTTCACCCCTGATATACTGTAAATAATGTGCTTGTGATTTCCTGACCCTTTTTGTTACAAAAAAAGAAGACAAAACAGATGAAATAGTTTTATATTCAATGTCCTATTGATACTATTGCTGCAGAACTTCTTCCCATCAACCTAAAGTGACGGTAAGGTCACACTTGGAATATTGCATCCAGTTTTGGTCACCACGATGTAAAAAAGATGCTGAGACTCTAGAAAGAGTGCAGAGAAGAGCAACAAAGATGATTAGGGGACTGGAGGCTAAAACATATGAAGAACGGTTGCAGGAACTGGGTATGTCTAGTTTAATAAAAAGAAGGACTAGGGGAGACATGATAGCAGTCTTCCAATATCTCAGGAGCTGCCACAAAGAAGAGGGAGTCAAGCTATTCTCCAAAGCACCTGAGGGTAGAACAAGAAGCAATGGGTGGAAACTGATCAAGGAAAGAAGCAACTTAGAACTAAGGAGAAATTTCCTGAAAGTTAGAACAATCAATAAGTGGAACGACTTGCCTGCAGAAGTTGTGAATGCTCCAACACTGGAAATTTTTAAGAAAATGTTGGATAACCATCTGACTGAGATGGTGTAGGGTTTCCTGCCTGGGCAGGGGGTTGGACTAGAAGGCCTCCAAGGTCCCTTTCAACTCTGTTGTTATATTATATTATATTATATTATATTATATTATATTATATTATATTATATTATATTATATTATATTATATTATATTATATTATATTATATTATATTATATTATATTATATTATATTATATTATATTATATTATATTATATTATATTATATTATATTAATTATATTATATTATATTATATTATAGAGTTCAAAACTCTTTAATATGAGCTTGTGTTGTCACCATGCCTGTAGAAACAATGATACAATGAGCACAACAGCACAATGCTGCTTTCATTCTTTGCCCCTCTATTTTTTCTCCCATATCCTATAAATATATAATAGGACTGTATTGTTATAACGTCAAGTAAACATTACGTTATTCTGAGTTGGAGTTGTTTTTAAGAAGCACGCTTTAGATATACCAATCTTCCCGCTCGCCCCATCAGCTGACTTGAAGGAGAAGTTGCGTTGAAAACATTGAGTTGTCCGTGACTCCAACAACAATGAGACTGTGAATCGGTGGCGCCAATTATGTGCTGTGACAGAAGCACCTTGAGTGAATTGGATCTTTAGAACTGAGCTTCATGACACTCCCATATTTCTATTAACTTATGCATAATTCCGCTTCACTGGAATTACACAGGAACCAAAAATGTCTGTGGCTGAAACATGGAGTTATAATGCCTTGTTGGTTTATTTGCAAGCTGCCTATAATCTCTCTGAGGGAGATTGGCAGTTATGAAATATGAAATTAGATAGATAGATAGATAGATAGATAGATAGATAGATAGATAGATAGATAGATAGATAGATAGACAGATCATACATAATTGATAGATAATAGACTGGATGGATGGATGGATGGATGGATGGATGGATGGATGGATGGATGGATTAGATTTGTTGTTAGTTGCGAAGTCGTGCCCGACCCATCGCGATTCCATAGACAACATTCCTCCAGGCCTTCTTGTCCTCTACCACCCTCCTGAGACCATTTAAGCTCATGCCTACTGCTTCAGTGACTCCATCCAGCCACCTCGTTCTCTGTTGTCCCCTTCTTCTTTTGCTGTCAATCTTTCCCAGCATTAGGCTCTTCTCCAGTGAGTCCTTCCTTCTCATTAGGTGGCCAAAGGATTTGAGTTTCCTCTTCAGGACCTGGCCTTCTAAAGAGCAGTCAGGGTTGATCTCCTCTAGGACTGACCGGTTTGATCACCTTGCAGTCCAAGGGACTCGCAGGAATCTTCTCCAGCACCAGAGTTCAAAGGCCTCAATTCTTTGGTGCCTTCCTTATGGTCCAACTTTCACAGCCATTGTTGTGAAAACCATAGCCTTGACTTTACACACTTTTGTTGGCCAAGTGATGTCTCTGCTTTTTAGTACAGTCTAGATTTGCCATAGCTTTCCTCCCCAGGACCAAGTGTCTTTTAATTTCTTGGCTGCAGTCCTCATTTGCGGTGATCTTGAAGCCCAGGAAACTAAAATCTGTCACTACCTCCATTTCTTCCCCATCTATTTGCCAGGAATTGAGAGAGATGATAGATAGATAGATAGATAGATAGACAGACAGATAGATAGATAGATAGATAGATAGATAGATAGATAGATAGATAGATAGATAGATAGATATAAGAGAGAGAGAGGTGTGTGAGAGAGATGGGAGATGAGAGAGAGAGAGTGAAAGACATTTTAAAGAATATTTAAGACTACTTCAGAGTGAGGTTCACTGAAATTCTCCACTTATATACTCATAATTTATACAACATGCAGTTAACCAAGTTAAAACTATTGTTTCCTGCATTGTCCCTAGATGTGATTGAGATGCAGCTCTCAAATTCCCGAAGTCACTTTGAGTCAGTCTTTTATGTTCAACCCATTTTACCACACAATGTTGTTAGGGAAGGAGAAAAACAAACAAACAAACAAAAAAAAAAACCCAAGAAGAATGAATGGCATGTGCCTCATTTGAAAAGTGGAATATAAATCTAAGAAATAAAGAGATGATTATTGGGCCTTAACGTTGTTCCCCAGGCATTCGTGCAACGAGAAAAGGAAAGGGGGAAAAAAGTTCTCTTTATGCTCTGGATACCCGAAATGATGTCAAAATAGTATGAAAACTTTGAAAAAAGCATAGTATTCTCCAGAGGAGCGCCTCAGAAATGTAATTTCTGCAAAGGCATGCCCCAAAATAGCGGAATGGCGGATTGAGGAAGACAGCGTACACAATGAAGACTCAGAAAGCCTGCGCAGCCAAACATTTTGAAGACTGCTAGCTTAAAAGATAATGCACGGGAAAAGGAAATGGACAGGGCATGAAACAACCTGATAGAGGAACAAAAGAAATGGGAGGAAAGTTGTAAAAAGCCTCGCGAAAACCAAACTACAACAGACGAAGGAGACAGAAGAAAGAAAAGCGGAAAAGATGCTTCCGCAAGAATGCTGGATGTAAGAGAGAATCGAAAAGAGGCCGGAGAGACAAGTATATTCAGCTTTCCATTCAGAATCTTCCAGGGATGCCAGGAAATAAATTAACCGTGTTATCTGAGGAAGGAGAGTGAGGGGAAAAGAAAAAAAAAGTTCAGCAAAATGAAAAGGCTTCTCGAAGAATGGCTGATACAAATCAGGCCCCATTGAAAATGCCTGAAAAGGAAAGTTAGGTAAGAGATCAGAATAGTGGATAGTCAGCATTTCTTTGTCCAACAATAGAAAGGAAGGCAGAGAAGGCCTATAGATCTCAAACAGCAGCTGGGCTTCCAATGAGCGTTGCAAGAATGGCAGAAACATGTGTTTTCTAGCCTTTGATCAATTTATCTGAGAGTTGCAAGAGGGATGCTGCAAAGCCGGTTTCCTTTGTCTTCCGTCTTATGGGAAAATGCATATTCACCGATGCCATGGACTTTGAGAGCCTGCAAAGTAGAACGTAGAACATCAGAGTATTTGGTAGGGATCCCTTGGAGGTCTACTAGTCCTCCGTAAACTTGGCTCTTTTAAGAGTTGTGGACTTCAACTCCCAGAGTTCCTCAGCCAGCTTTGCTAGGAGTTTGTTAGGAGTTTCCTAACAAACAGGAAGCAGCAGGTGAAGCTAAGCAAGATCACATCAAATACCTGTACAATTAGCACAGGGGCCCCCCAAGGCTGTGTGCTCTCCCCACTTCTCTTCTCTCTGTATACCAATGACTGCATCTCCAATGATCCATTTGTTAAGCTACTGAAGTTCGCAGATGACACAACAGTGATTGGTCTCATTCGAGACAATGACGAATCCGCATACAGACGAGAGGTCGAACGACTAGCCTTGTGGTGCAACCAAAACAATCTGGAACTGAACACACTCAAAACCGTAGAAATGGTGGTAGATTTTAGGAAAAACCCTTCCATACTTCCACCTCTCACAATACTTGACAACACAGTATCAACAGTAGAAACCTTCAAATTTCTGGGTTCTATCATATCGCAAGATCCCAAATGGACAGCTAACATCAAAAACATCATTAAAAAAGGACAACAAAGAATGTTCTTTCTGCGCCAACTCAGTAAGCTCAAACTGCCCAAGGAGCTGCTGATCCAGTTCTACAGAGGAATTATTGAGTCTGTCATTTGCACCTCTATAACTGTCTGGTTCGGTTCTGCAACCCAACAAGAAAAACACAGACTTCAGAGGATAATTAGAACTGCAGAAAAATAATTGCTACCAACTTGCCTTCCATTGAGGACCTGTATACTGCACGAATCAAGAAGAGAGCCGTGAAAATATTTGCAGATCCTCGCATCCTGGACATAAACTGTTTCAACCCCTACCGTCAAAACGACGCTATAGAGCACTGCACACCAGAACAACTAGACACAAGAACAGTTTTTTCCCGAAGGCCATCACTCTGCTAAACAAATAATTCCCTCAACACTGTCAGACTATTTACTGAATCTGCACTACTATTAATCGTTTCATAGTTCCCATCACCAATCTCTTTCCGCTTATGACTGTATGACTATAACTTGTTGCTGGCAATCCTTATGATTTATATTGATATATTGACCATCATTTGTGTTGTAAATGTTGTACCTTGATGAACGTATCTTTTCTTTTATGTACACTGAGAGCATATGCACCAAGACAAATTCCTTGTGTATCCAATCACACTTGGCCAATAAAAAATTCTATTCTATTCTATTCATAGTAATTATGGTTTGTTATGCCTGATTCATGTAGGACCTTCCTTCCTTCCTTCCTTCCTTCCTTCCTTCCTTCCTTCCTTCCTTCCTTCCTTCCTTCCTTCCTTCCTTCCTTCCTCCTTTTCTCTTTCCTTCCTTCTTTCCTTCCTTCCTTCCTTCCCTTTCTTCCTTCCTCCTTTTCTCTTTCTTTCTTTCTTTCTTTCCTTCTTCCCCTTCCCCTTCCTTCCTCCTTTTCTCTTTCTTTCCTTCCTTCTTTTTTCTCCCCTCCTCCCTTCTTCCACTTCCCCTTCCTTCCTTCCCTTCCTTCCTTCCTTCTTTTCTCTTTCCTTCTTTTTTCCTTCCTTCCATCCTTCTTCCTTTTCTCTTTCTTTCTTTCTCTTTCTTCCTTCTTCCCCTTCCCCTGCCTTCCTCCTTTTCTTTCTTTCTCTCTCTCTCTCTCTCTCTCTCTTTCCTTCCTTCCTTCCTTCCTTCCTTCCTTCCCTTCCTTTCTTCCTTCATTCCTCCTTCCCTTCCTTCCTTCCCTCCCTATTCAAATTATTTCAGCTTCTAAAACAATCTGATTTAAATATTATAACATAAGTTGAATGCTACTCTCTTTTAGGAATTGAAAAGAGACAGTTAGAAGAAGAGTTTACACAGGATTTTTAAAAATAAGCTATGTAGAAGAAGAGTTACACAGGATTTTTTAAAAAATAAGCTATGTAGTAAATATAGAAAATCCAGCCACAATAGCATTGCATGCTGCAATAAATTTGTTTCGTTATAATCATCTTTTACTACCAGAAATGTTGCTATCTTCTTTCACCTTCAGAAATTGTGAGCGCTCCATCACTCGAGGTTTTTAACAAGATATTGGACAGCCATTTGTCTGAAATGCTTTAGGTTTGACCGCAGGGTTGGACTAGAGAACCTCCAAGGGCCCTTCCAACTCTATTGTTCAGGCTCTGTCTGTTGTTGGTGGGCTGAAACTTATATTGGCAAAAGGGGGGAAAAAACACAGGTCAGCTTATAAAACCGTGAAAAACGAAAAACCGAGCGGCGAAATCTATACTATGAGGAGAAACAAAATGTCGCCAAATCTCATAAGCCGCTGTACTTGCTTCGTCTTCTCCTGCCTTTGCATCGTTCTCTTTTACTGTCTGTGGCTGTCAAAGCGCAAAGGCCTTGAGAGGGCAACCCTCCATATCTTGGCTGAAGTGAAAGGCCCCACGGAATGCCCGAATGCCCGTAAAAAACTTCACGTGGGCTCTAAATCTCGGCTGCCAACAGTTTCCCTGTATTGGAGCTGCCAGTTTCTGGCCCGGTTTCAAAACAATGGGAAAACACAAGAGCTCAAACTGTCAACACCTCTGTGTGTGAGCAGATGCTGGGGGCTCAACAGAGCTAAAACACAATGGGAGGAAAAGCTTCAGCTGTCAACAATCTTTGTGGAAGCAGATGCTCTATTTTTGGCAGGGCTTAAATTAAGTAATAAAACCAGATTTGGCCTCTCCTTTTTACCCCTTGGCACGGCAACAGGTGCTGTTTATTTGGCACGCGATTGGGATATTGAAATCACCCAAAAAACACTAGGCTGGAAACTGTAGGCCTAAACTGTAAAGCAAACACATTCGGTATGTTTTCATACACGCCTTTCTTGATGAGTTTTTCAAGAAGTTCCCAGATGCTTATGAAGCTATTTTCTCATTGCGTTTACACATTATAATTTATTTATTTATTTTGCTTGCTCAGTCGCTGCTGTGTTGTGACTCCAGCCTCCGAACCTGGCCCCATGCCCAACAGTGACTCTGAGAGTGAGGGGGAAGGGCTGGTAAGGTTTACCTCAGGAGCATCGATTTTTTTGGCCTGGCTCCAGGAGCCAGAACCAGACCAGTCGGAGGACGTAATGAGGCCATCATCCCCTGATTCCTCCCTTCCCCAGGCTACGCCTTCAGACCCAGCTGATAATAATCAAGCTTGGATTGACCGTGCTTCAGAAGATTAGAGAGGCGGCGTCATCAAATGGAAGGGTGGGGCAGGAGCCCCACCCCACAGGATATATAAGGAGCTTTGGGACTGCTCTCACTCCACGGGAAGCAAAAGTTTAGCTGAACCGTTTCAAAAAGAGCTGAAACGTCTTGCTCCGTGAGTCACTTGTTTGAACTTTGGCAGGCAGCTGCGATTTCTCTGCCAGGACTGATAAGAGCCGTGAATCCACTGGCTGAAGGTTAGCTCATTGATCCGAAGTGGGGAAGGAGACAGGACATGCTGTTCCTTGCCTTGAAAAAGAGATATTCTGGAAAAGAAAGGTCGTTCCCTTCCCCCCCCCCACACACACATTTTTTTTCTGGATTATCTCATAAGCCACATCTCCTATCTAACCAGTTTTTGTTGGCTTGCTCACAAGTCACTGTAGAGCAGCAAGTTGGGTTCTTTGAGAGTTTGTGTGATGGAAATGGGAAAGGAAAAACCTCCAGCATTAACTAGAATGCCTGAAACATTTAAGCTTAAATGATTCTCGGCAGAATGTTCCTTGTTGAATTCTTAGGTTCACTTCCATAAAGGTAAAGATAAAGGTTCCTGCTTGCACATATGTGCTAGTCGTTCCTGACACTAGGGGGCAGTGCTCATCTCTGTTTCAAAGCCGAAGAACCATCACTGTCCAAAGATGTCTCCGTGGTCATGTGGCCGGCATGACTCAATGTCAAAGGCGCACGGAATGCTGTTACCTTCCCACCAAAGGTGGTCCCTATTTTTTCTACTTGCATTTTTTACCTGCTTTCGAACTGCTAGGTTGGCAGAAGCTGGGACAAGTAACAGGAGCTCACCCCATTATGCGGCACTAGGGATTTGAACCGCTGAACTGCTGACCTTTCGATCGACAAGCTCAGTGTCTTAGCCACTGAGCCACTACATTTCTATAGATAGATAGAGGCCAATATTTATCTTTATTTGTAAGGGCCTCTGTGGCTCAGACTGATAAGACAGTCTGTTATTATCACAGCTGCCTGCAATTACTGCAGGTTCTAGTCCCATGAGGCCCAAGGTTGGCTCAGCCTTCCATCCTTTATAAGGTAGGTAAAATGAGGACCCAGATTGTTGGGGGCAATAAGTTGACTTTGTATATAAATATACAAATAGGATGAAGACTATTGCTAACATAGCCACCCTGAGTCTTCGGAGAAGGGCGGGATATAAATGCAAATAAAAAATAAAAAATAAAAATTGGCCTAGCCAGATTTCATCAGAAGCAGAAAGTTTTAAAGCATATTCGTACTTTTCAAAATGATTCCGTAAACAATAAGGCTCTGTTTTGTATAGAATTTCAAATTAACTGCTTCATTTTAACATTTTTGTAAAGAATATTAATAATTTGTAATTTAGTGGTAAAAGCTATTAATTAGCATCAAGTTAGGGAGGAAAAACTCTTTACCTTGAAAATACCAACAAATAATATTTATTGGAAAGAGGGTTATTTTTTTCCTTGAGAACATTGTTATACAAAAGTTATATTGCACATCAAAGACAGCCGAATATAAAATCTGTGATAGTTTTTAGTGATTCATCTTAAAACTTTGGAATAGCTACGTGATATGTTTTTTTATCATATTTTAATGGAATCGTGTTTTTGACTTGCCTTCTCATTAAGCACAGTACTACGGCAGTGTTGTAAAATAATAATGTAGAAACAGGAAGGGGGTGTATTTATAATTTATTAGTCATTTGGAAATTCTGAGCTTTATGCTGGCGAGTATTACTTAATAAGAGGGTGGAGAAGATGTTAAAACTAAAAGACATAAAGGATGTGTTACACTCATTGCACTATAGTTACCATTCCTCAAAATAGGAAAGTTTATCTAATCTTTGGCATTAGTGTAAAACATTAAATAAACTTTCCTGTTTAGGAGTAAAAGGAAACTGGCTATGCAGTTCAATGAATTCACTTATAAATTTTACTGATAAAATATGCACCGCATATAATAAACATGCTTACCTATCCTCTGTTTGCTGAAAAGACCAGTCTTTCAAAGAAGGAATAAGGTCAGGGGTGGGCTCAAAAATATTAGAAAGGTTTTCTCTGCCCTGTTGCTGGGTGGGCGTGGCCATGGTGGGCGTGGCCTAGTTGGCCTCCTTCATCATGCCGCGTGAGGGGGCATTTTTGCCTTCCCCGGGCTCCGGAGGCTTTCCTTGAGCTTCCGGGAGGGTGAAAAACTTACGGGACCGCCTGCTGTTACCTCATGCCTCCCACCATCCCCTACGCTCTCACAGAGAGGGACTTCTCAGGGTGCCGTCCGCCAAACAATGTTGGCTGGCGGCCCCCAGGGGAAAATCCTTCTCTGTGGGGGCTCCTACTCTTTGGAATGAACTTCCTCCTGGTTTACGCCAAATACCTGACCTTCGGACCTTTCGCCGCGAATTGAAAACATATTTGTTTATTCGCGTGGGGCTAGCTTAAGCTTTTTAAACTGTTTAGTTTTTTAAATTTTAAATTCTATTTATGTTTTAAATTGGGGTTTTTAGATTTTAAATATTTTAATTTCTCGGCCAATTGTGTAATAAGTTTCTTAATTTAGTTTTTTTAATTGTATATTGTGTATGTTTTTAGCCTGGCTGTACACCGCCCTGAGTCCTTCGGGAGAAGGGCAGTCTAGAAATTCAATTAATAATAATAATAATAATAATAATAATAATAATAATAATAATAATAATAATAATAATAATAATAATAATAATAATAATAATATGGCCTCCACAGGTTCCGGAGGCCCTCTGGAGAAAGGGACCATTTCTGGCCTTCCCGAACTTCTGGTAGGCCCATTTTTTAGCCTCCCCAAGCCTCCGCGCACCCTGCACATACCTGCATCCAAAATGGGCCTTGTGGGGACTTCTGAGAGGGGTAGGGTAGGCAAGGTGGGACCAGCCAGGAGTGGGATTTGGGTAAAGTGACCAGATCTCAGCGATAGCAAAGCGGGACACCATTGATGGGGGGGGGGGCTGCGCATGTGTGCTGAGTCTTGCCATCTGCCTGAAGGAGGAGGAGTGGCTGCTGCTTCTTCCTGCTCTTCCAGGCAGGCTCGGCTCTCTTCTCGGCTCTTCCAGGCAGGCTCAGCTCTCCTCTCGGCTCTTCCAGGCAGGCTCGGCTCTCCTCTCGGCTCTTCTCTTCCTCTCGGGTGAAGTCAAGCGGCGTCTCTCCTCCCTCTCGCGCCCCCTTCTCTGCCACTCCCCCTTCTCCACCTCCTCCTCTTGCGTTGCCGCCTCCCATTTTCAGAATGGGAGTGAAAAAAAAAAATGGGACTTTTTGGAATTGCCGCGGGACGTGGGACAAATTAATCAAAAGCGGGACGTCTGGTCACTATAGATTTGGGGGTTCTTCGAACTGCACAGAATCTTAGCTAGAGGTTCTCCCAAACTCCTGCGAACCCCCGGCAGCCCATCCCTGAATAAGGTATAAGATAATATTTGCAAGGAGGAAGCAATTAATCAAAGCTATAGGACTACTTCTTCTGATTATTTCCTCTTTCTTCTCATTCAGGTTCCTTTCCCAGTTGAAAACAGATGGTTTATGTGTCCAAATCAATATTGTTTTCAAGAAGAGGAAACAAAGAGTTGCATGTCCACAAATCAGGTTCCCATAGTTCACTGGGAAGAGACGTTATCCTTAAATAATGTATTTCAAGGGTTTAACTTTAGCAATAGGACTTATATACCGCTTCATAGTGCTTTACAGTTTTCTCTAGGTAGTTTACAGAGTCGACATAAAACCAAGAGTACACATATAGACTGAGTGAAATCAAACTTAAGAGCAGTAACTGTGAGAAGGATCTCACAGCCTTAGTGGACAACCAGTTAAATATGAGCCAGCAGTGTGCGGCAGCAGCCAAAAAGGCCAATGCAATCCTTAGCTGCATTTAACAGAGGGATACAATCAAGATCAAAAGAGGTACTCATACTATTCTATAAATCCTTAGTAAGACCATGCCTAAAATATTGCATCCAGTTTTGATCACCATATTAAAAAAAAAGATATTGAGACTTTAGGAAAAGTGCAGAGAAGAGCAACCAAGATGATTAGGGGACTGGAGACTAAAACATATGAAGAATAGGTACAGGAACTGGGCATGGCTAGTCTAGTGAAGAGAAGAACCAGGGGAGACATGATAGCAGTGTTCCAATGTTTGAGGAGCTGCCACAGAGAAGAGGGGGTCAAGCTATTTTCCAAGGCACCCAAAGGCCAGATAAGGAATAATGGATTGAAATTGATCAAGGAGAGATTCAACCTAGAAATAAGGAGACATTTTGTGACAGTGAGAACAATCAACCAGTGGAACAGAAGTTGCCTTCAGAAGTTGTGGGAGCTTCTTCACTGGAGGCCTTCAAGAAGAGATTGGACTGCCATTTGTCAGAAATGGTGTAGGGTTTGGGCAGGGGGTTGGACTAGATGACCTACAAGGTCCCTTCCAACTCTGTTAATCTGTTATCAGTTATATTGCTCCCAGTAATCTAGCTCCTCATTTTACTCACCTCAGAAGGATGGAAGAGTGAGCAAACCTTGAGCCACTCAAGGTTTGAATTGAATTCCTGGCAATTGGCAGAATTAGCCTGCAATACTGCATTCTGACCACTGCACCACACAGCTCTAGCAGGAGTTATAGCAGAAGGCCAGAACTGATATATGAGGGGAAATTGTAAGAGAGCACAAACTACCTTGGCCAACTATATAATACATTTGTAGCCAAGCACAAAATCTGGAAATATCTTCGCTTGTTTACAATCTTAGTTGGTAAACTACACAGGCTGTTCTATACATGTTTATGTAGCCTGAGTAGTCCTACAGGAAATTAACCCTGACTGCCCTTTGGATGGTCAGATACTGAAGCGGTCAATACAATCACCTAATGAGAAGAGAGGATTCATTTGATGATGAGATGATGTTGGGAAAGATGGAAGGCAACAGAGGATGAGATGGTTAGATGGTGTATTGGTGTATTGACGCAATGAACTTGAATTTGGGCAAACTCTGGCAGACAGTAGAAGACAGGCAGTTATGATTGTATTATGGCCCATGGGTTCGTGAAATTGGACCCAACAATAGAACAGAATAGAATAGAATAGAATAGAATAGAATAGAATAGAATAGAATAGAAAATTAGAATGGAATGGAATAGAATGGAATAGAATAGAATAGAATAGAATAGAATAGAATAGAATAGAATAGAATAGAATAACCATGAGTTCTAGTCCTGCCATAGTCATGAAAATCAGCTGGGTGACTTTGGGTGAGTCTCTCCCACTCATCCCAACCCACCGCACAGGGTTGTGGTGGTGGGGGAAATAGGAGTAACAAGGAGTATTAGAGATGTTCACCAATAATAGAATAGAATAACAGAGTTGGAAGGGACCTTAGAGGTCTTCTAGTCGAACTCCCTGCTTAGGCAGGAAACCCTACACCACTTCAGACAAATGGTTGTCCAATCTCTTCTTAAAGACTTCCACGGTTGGAGCATCCGCAAGTTCTGGAGGTTGTTCTTAATTGTTCTAACTGTCAGGAAATTTCTCCTTAATTCTAAGTTGCTTCTCTCCTTAATTAGTTTCCACCCATTGCTTCTTGTTCTATCCTCAGGTGCTTTGGAGAGTAGCTTGACTCCGTCTTCTTTGTGGCAGCCCTGAGATATTGGAAGACTGCTATCATGTCTCCCCTAGTCCTTCTTTTCATTAAACTAGGCATACTGAGTTCCTGCAACCTTTCTTTATATGTTTTAGCCTCCAGTCCCCTCATCATCTTTGTTGCTCTTCTCTGCACTCTTTCTAGACTTAGCAGGCAAACAGCGAGCCTGAGTACAAAGGATGAAAGTGACCATCTAATAATTTTATTAATAAGTAAAGTATATTGTTACTATTTCTTATGAAAATGGTGCAATTATATGCCTCCATTACTGAATCTGCATGGTAATATCTCTGAAATGTTCTGGGTCAATAGGATCCAAGAGGTACTTTCAATTATAGTTTCACATCAAAATCTTTATTACAGCCTTTAGGCCACGAAAACACAACATTAAAAATCGATAAAACCCGTCACTAATCAAAGTCAAAAAAGTTGAGCTCAACAGAATAAAATTACATAAAAGAAATAAAGTGACCATCACATAGATAACAATGGTGACCACTAAAATTTCTACTGATTTTCAGTAGGATAGTCGGCGACTCCAAAATCAGGAAATCTGGAAAGATACCATCAGAGGATACGTCAGGTAGAAGAAGTGAGCTATTTAAACATTTTTTTTCAGTTTTTTAGTTTTATTAATTATAAATTTATGTCTTTTTATTGTAGTGTTTTCTGCCCTACAGGTTGTAATAAAAGTTATGATTTACAGTTTGGTTCCATCAGCACCATAAACTTCCTTTCCAGGCAGTTTATTTGTATGAATAACTGTCAGTTTACCTAGGTAGAACAGGTAGGTAACAAAATAACAGAGCTGGAAGGAACCCTGGAGGTCTTCTAGTCCAACCCCTTTACCATTTCAGATAAGGGAACCTCTTCTTAAAAATCTCCAGTGATGGAGCACACACAACTTCTGGAGGCAAGCCATTTCACTGGTTTGTTTTTTTTAATTTGCATTTATATCCCGCCCATCTCCGAAGACTCAGGGTGGCTTACACTATGTTAAGCAATAGTCTTCATCCATTTGTATATTATATACAAAGTCAACTTTATTGCCCCCAACAATCTGGGTCCTCATTTTACCTACCTTATAAAGGATGGAAGGCTAAGTCAACCTTGGGCCTGGTGGAACCTGGTGGGACTTGAACCTCCAGTAATTGCAAGCAGCTGCTGTTAATAACAGATTGTCTTAGCGGTCTGAGCCAACAGAGGCCCTTTTAATTGTTCTTTGTGTCAGGAAATTTCTCCTTAGTTCTAGGTTGGATTTACATGCTTTTAAAGGGTTCTGGCGATCAGGCAACTCAGCTGGGATCGTCAGAACCCTTGCAAAGCATTTTTTTACAACCTCTTCGGCCGAAGAGGTTGTAGAAAAAATGCTTTTAAAAGTTAAAAAAAAAAAAGTTGGCCACGCCCACCCAGTCACCTTACCCCCAGCTCCCACCAAGCCACGCCCACAGAACCGGTAGTATAAAAATTTTACATCTCACCCCAGGGCAGGCCCACCTGCAATTTCCGCTACCAGTTCCAGCCAACCGGTCCGAACCGGCTGAATACCAACTCTGAATACCCCATTTATTGATAAGGGATCCTTGTCCGGATGTTACAATGGTTTTCTCAAGCCATGGAAAGCTAATCCTTAAATGCATCTGTAGCCTTGAAAGGATCTTGAAGGCCGTGTTGTTCAGGTATAAATATGAATGTATCGACTTTGAAGCCAAAGTCGCAGGAAAAGACTGTCGTGTCCCACTCCCATTCCGACGAACAAGTCAAGGAAGTCCGTAACAAACTTGGCAACGAAGCCTTTGCAGCTTGCCAAGTTCCTTCAAGGTTTATCAGGGCAAGCAGGAATCCAAGTTGTGACTTCAGCGATAGGGTCCAATATCAGCAAACTAGATAAGACTTTGCTTGACTCAAGGTTGGAATGCCAAAAGCAGGTCCTTTATATAGGCTGTGGGTTGTGGCTCCATGACTCAGCATTTATCCAGGCCTGCCCCACCCTTCCTTCTGCTGGCGTCACCTCTCAGATCTCCGGAAGCGAGGGTCCTTCCATTCTGAATTGTCTTCAGCTGGATCTGCTGTCAGTGTCTGGGAAAGGGAGGGGTCAGAGGGAGTAGGCCCAAGTAATTCCAGCACCTGGCTGGCTTTCTGCTCTGAAGGCTGAGCCAAAGGAACACACGCTGTATGAATGAGGTTTATTGGGCTTGTCCTTTCACTCCTGGAATTGTCTCCGGGCATGGGGCCAGGGCCGGGGGCTGGAGGCATGACAGGCTGTTCATCTTCATTATCAGACTTGGAGTCTGATAAAAGGCCCGGTTGGAGACAGGGTGGGGGCCGAGGAGAGGAGGGAGGATGAGTCACAACAAAGACTGTCAGGATTTAGTAACCTTGGAAAAAAACTGGAACGGGCAGCCATGTACATCTTCTGGGTCTAATACCTATGTCATGTTCAAGATACTTCAGAATACTTATAAAGTTTCTTTTTGAAGGCGGATGGAATTTTATCTCGGCACATATAATGAAACGGAACAGGGTTGCTGCACCCACTCTGTGTTATAATCTCTCACAAAGATGCTTTGATCTTTGCAATTTCCTTTCCTTCCCCACCCCCACTTTCAGCTCCCATTGAAAAAAACAAAACAAAAACCCATCCCTGGGAGTGTTTTGCTCTAAAGTGCAACCTCGTTACCAGAGTTCAAAGAATTGCATTTTAGCGGTGTTTCATTTACCGAGCATTTTTATTTGTTGCTTTTTTTCTTCCTTGATCTGATAAAGCAGAGTCTTGGTTTCATTTTTCTCTTGTAAATGTATTTTGAGCCTCTTTGTATTTCCTGGATTAAAATACAGCCAGAAAGAAACGTGTAGAAAATGAACAAGGTTCACCAGGTTCATATATTCTTGTTCAAGGTTCTCCAACTTTACATAAGCAGTAACAGAGTTGTTAATGCCTGGAATGCACTACCTGACTCTGTGGTCCCTTCCCAAAATCCCCAAAGCTTTAACCAAAGGCTATCTACTATAGACTCACCCCATTCCTAAGAGGTCTGTAAGGGGCGTGCATAAGAGCACCAGCGTGCCTACCGTTCCTGTCCTAAGGTTCCCTTGATTGTATCCAATTCGTATGGTTATTTCATGCTTATACTTATATATACTGTTGTGTTTGACAAATAAATAAAAATATCTATCTATCTATCTATCTATCTATCTATCTATCTATCTATCTATCTATAGACATAGAATTTTTATTTTTTTTAATTTTTTTTATTGGCCAAGTGTGATTGGACACACAAGGAATTTGTCTTGGTGCATATGCTCTCAGTGTACATAAAAGAAAAGATACGTTCATCAAGGTACAACATTTACAACACAATTGATGATCAATATATCAATATAAATCATAAGGATTGCCAGCAACAAGTTATAGTCATACAGTCATAAGTGGAAAGAGATTGGTGATGGGAACTATGAAACGATTAATAGTAGTGCAGATTCAGTAAATAGTCTGACAGTGTTGAGGGAATTATTTGTTTAGCAGAGTGATGGCCTTCGGGAAAAAACTGTTCTTGTGTCTAGTTGTTCTGGTGTGCAGTGCTCTATAGCATCGTTTTGAGGGTAGGAGTTGAAACAGTTTATGTCCAGGATGCGAGGGATCTGCAAATATTTTCACGGCCCTCTTCTTGATTCGTGCAGTATACAGGTCCTCAATGGAAGGCAGGTTGGTAGCAATTATTATTAATTTTTTTATCATTCGTCTCCGTCTCTGTCTCTCTCTCCATCTCTCTCTCTCTCTCTCTCTCTCTCTCTCTCTCTCTGTCTGTCTATCTATCTATCTGTCTGTCTATCTATCTATCTATCTATCTATCTATCTATCTATCTATCTATCTATCTATCTATCTATCCATCTCTGTCTCTGTCTCTGTCTCTATCTCCATATCTATCTATCTATCTATCTATCTATCTATCTATCTATCTATCTATCTATCTATCTATCTATCTATCTATCCATCTCTGTCTCTGTCTCTCTCTCTCTATCTATCTCTCTATCTATCTATCTATCATCCTCAATTTATGGCCATTTATTTAACAATGGTTTAAAGTTATTACGGCCTCAGAAAACATGACAATAATCTGTTTTTGAAGTTATGATGAAGCACCACTCTGAAGTCACATGATCACAATTCAGGCAGGTGGATGAAGGTTGCAGCATCTTGTAGTCATATTATCACAATTTGTAACCTTCCCAGCCAGTGACAAGCAAAGTCCATTGGGGAAGCCAGATCTGCCTAAAAAACCACATGATACACTTAACAACCAGGGTATTTGCTCAATGGCCACAGTTATTCACTTACTGACTGTGGTAAAAGTGTTCTTAAAATTGGGTCCAGTCATGGGATGATTTGTTTGATGACTGCATTGCTTAGTATCTGAAATTCCAATCCCAATTGTAGTCATATGTTGTTGGTTTTTTTATAAATTTTATAAATTTTCTACTAATTACATTCCTTAGGGTTTAATGAACATCGTGTTGTCTGAGTAATTAATTTGCTTAACAATACAAATGTCATTCTTGTTCTCCACCTCTTTTTTCCAGCCACTGGTAGAATAAATTCCAAGTCTGATAATATTCTATGTCTTCTTTCTGTTTGATTTGCAATGTCAAGCTGTCCATTTCTGCACAGTCTAATATCTTCTTAATTATCTCTTCACTTTGAGGTGTTTCTTCATCTTTCCACTATTGTGCGAAGATAATCCTCACTGCTGTTAAAACATGTATTACTAAATACATAAATATCATCCCTAATAAAAATAGTTCAGGTTTAAAATCTACATGTTTTCCTATGATCTTTTCTAGCCATCTATGTATTTTTGCCAATTTTTTTTTTTTTTTGCTTTAGCGCAAGTCCACCACAAATGATAAAGTGTGCCCATCTAGAATAGAATAGAATAGAGTAGAGTAGAGTAGAGTAGAGTAGAGTAGAGTAGAGTAGAGTAGAGTAGAGTAGAGTAGAGTAGAGTAGAATAGAATAGAATAGAATAGAATTTTTTTATTGGCCAAGTGTGATTGGACACACAAGGAATTTGTCTTGGTGCAGATGCTCTCAGTGTACATAAAAGAAAAGATACATTCATTAAGAATTCTAAAGTACAACACTTAATGATAGTCATAAGGTACAAATAAGCAGTCAGGAAACAATATCAATATAAATCATAACGATACAGGCTACAAAGTTACAGTCATACAGTCATAAGTGGAAGGAGATGGGTGATGGGAACGATGAGAAGATTAATAGTAATGCAGATTTAGTAAATCGTTTGACAGTGTTGAGGGAATTATTTGTTTAGCAGAGTGATGGCATTCAGGAAAAACTGTCTTTGTGTCTAGTTGTTCTGGTGTGCAGTGCTTTGTAACATCATTTTGAGGGTAGGAATTGAAACAGTTTATGTCCAGGATGTGAGGGATCTGTAAATATTTTCACGGCCCTCTTCTTGATTCGTGCAGTATACAGGTCCTCAATGGAAGGCAGATTGGTAGCCATTGTTTTTTCTGCATTTCTAATTATCCTCTGAAGTCTGTGTCTATCTTGCTGGGTTGCAGAACCAAACCAGGCAGTTATAGAGTTGCAGGTGACAGAGTCAATAATTACCTGTATCCTGAGCCAAGAACCAATCTAAGGAATCTTTTAACTGAAGGATGATACATATACATAGCAGATATGTTAGTTTTCCTATCTGAGAAACCAAACAGTTCTTATTTATTGCTTAGGAGGAAATGAATTCAATGCGTACTTCACAGTCAGCAAGGACAGGGTAGAAAACGTCTTCAGCAATGCCACTCCTATTAAAGTTTCTCTATTAGGCATTTATTTTATGCATGCAATCAAGAAAATGTAGGACACAGTCAAGCAAGTTGGAGAGTTGTACAGAGTGCTTGTACAGATATTTCTTTCTCTGGGCATGATGAGAATATATCTGCTGAATAAAACTCCGCATTGGCAACAGGAAAGGCATCCGGCTAGGAAATACTCAGCTCCCTTCAGTTGCCCAGACTCCACCCCACAAGTGAACATGGGGTCATTAAAAGAAGATAATGATTTGTCATTTTAAGCCATGGAGGCACTGACAACTGGAAAGCAGCAAGCCACAGTGGCCAATGACTTCTTTGATGTACAATAAGGTAATAAAAGACCTCCTTTTTGAAGCAACTCCTATGGTCATCACCTGTCATTTCTGCATCAAAGTGCTTTGCCTTATGGTATTTGTTATCCTTTTAACTTCCTGGTCAGAATAAGCAGTTAATATTAATAATAATAATAATAATAATAATAATAATAATAATAATAATAATAATAATAATAATAATAATAATAATAATAATAATAATAATAATATTTTAATTTGTACACCGCCCTTCTCCCGAAGGACTCAGGGCGGTGCACAGCCAGAATGAAATACACAAACTACACATACAATACTAAGAACAACCCTTAAAAACCTTATTCGAATGGCCACATTGAAATAAAATATCTCCCTATAAAATTTACAGAAATTTAAAACCCATAAAATCGATTTAAAATTTTAAAAAATTCAAGCCAGTCCAGCAAGACGAAATAAATAAGTTTTAAGTTCGCGGCGAAAGGTCCTGAGGTCAGGTAATTGTCGAAGTCCAGGGGGAAGTTCGTTCCACAGGGTAGGAGCCCCCAAAGAGAAGGCCCTTCCCCTGGGGGCCGCCAATCGACATTGCTTGACTGACGGCACCCTAAGGAGTCCCTCTCTGTGAGAACGCACCGGTCGCTGGGAGATAGTTGGGATTTGAAAACTGAGTCCGCAGGCTAGCACAGTGTGGGGTTTTTTTGTAATGTCATTTTTATACTTAACTCTCTTTTTTTGTTTGATTCAAGGAAGAAGTTTTTAAAAAATGGAGTTAGAGAGAATGAAGGACATGGCATGTCCTTCCTTCATTGCCTCTGCCATTGTTCAAACAGCAAAAATTTGAAACAGAAGCAGTGTAAGGCCCAGCCTCTCCCCCTTATTCAAGAAAGTAAAAACTCTTTAAACTTGGATAAAGTTCAGTAAAAGATTCCTTTTATTGAACGGGAGTGATAGCAGGATGAAATCAAAGCAGGCTCTGAGGGCCCTCAGGCAATGTAGTTAGAATAAAGGAAGTAGAAACCCCCCCAACAGTCCAGTGTGTATTCAGCCAATCCACAGGTGTGAAGATGTTATTGTACCCGCCACTCTGAGAAAGTGATAAGATAAATTTTCTCAGGGTCGTCCACTGCCAGCATTTGAATGATATAACCCACATGGTTCTCCCTCCACTTACACTGCATATCGGATATTAATACAATCGAACGAGTCCAGAGATATTTCACAAGAAGAGTCCTCCACTGCTCTACTCACAACAAAATACCTTATGCCTCCAGACTTGAAATTTTGGGCTTAAACAACTTAGAACTTTGCCGTCTTCGGTCTGACCTAAGCATGGTACATAGAATCATCTGCTACAATGTCCTACCAGCCAATGAATACTTCAGCTTCAACCAAAACAATATAAGAGCACACAATAGATGCAAACTCATGGTAAACTGATCCAAACTAGACTGCAGAAAATACGACTTCAGTAACAGAGTTGTCAACGCCTGGAATGCACTACCTGACTCTGTGGTTTCTTCCAGTGGTGGGATTCAAATAATTTAACAACCGGTTCTCTGCCCTAATGATCAGCTGGGTAGGCATGGCTGGGTGGTCATGTGACTGTGTAGGCATGGTCAACTCAACATCACTCACATCGATGGGCGCTTCACCTTAGCTATTACAATGTACTAAGGGTTAACCAGAGAGGCAGGTTCTGTAAGCAGGACAATGAAGATTAGGCTAGAAACAACACCAGAATGTTTCCTTCCTGCCTTCCTTACAGGATTAGCCCTGTAAAGTGGAAAAAAAACAAAGTAAGATTTCTTCCAACAACTGGTTCTCCAAACTGCTTAGAAAGTTAACAACCGGTTCTCCCGAATAGGTGCGAACTGGCTGAATCCCATCACTGGTTTCTTCCCCAAATCCCCGAAACGTTAAACTGTCTACTGTCAAACTCACCCCATTCCTAAGAGGTCTGTAAGGGGTGTGCATAAGCACACCAACGTGCCTACCGTCCCTGTCCTAATGTTTTCTTTTATTTGTATCCTTTTCATGTATTTATAATTAATAAACTATAAATTAATAAGCTACAGGGTATAGGAAACAGAAGAGAGAAAGCAATAAAGGATAAATGTAATCAAGGATCCCCCCTTTTCCCCCGGAGAATGGGAGAATCACAGATCTGACAAGCAGGTTGAGTTCAATACAGCTGTTTTGAGTTCAGAGAGAAATTGCAAGTTTGGGTTTGTTATGTTTGGTTAAGGCAGGAGTCAGCAACCTGTGGCTCTGGAGCCTCATGTGGCTCCTTCACCCCTCTGCTGCGGCTCCCTGTCATTCAAAATATGTGTCACAACTGCCAATGTGTGACACCCGCTGGGATGTGATTTATTGGGCTTTTCAACCCCCAGTAGGCCAATCATGGATAAACCCAAGAAAAGAAAAGTTTCAGAAGAAAACAGAACGTTGAATTCAAGTACATATACTAGTCAGGCAAGAGAAGGGTTTTGTGGCTCCCGGTATTTTCTTTTCTGTGGGAAACGGGTCCAAATGTCTCTTTGAGTGTTTGAGGTTGCTGTTGTGCCTCGCTCGCCCCCGCCACACAGCTGGGCCCCTCTCATTTCCTGCTATCTCAGCCAGAGACTGATAGTACAGAAGAATGTCCTGGCATGCCTCCAGCCCCCAGCCCTGGCACCATGCCCGGACAAACCGAACAAACAAACCTCCCTCCGATAGCATGTGCGCCTGAAGCCAGCCACAAGCTGGGATTACCAACAGCTGGAGACGAAATGATGCAATGGATAGATCCACGCTTCTGGAGAATGGAGAGGTGACGTCAGCAAAAGGAAGGGAGGATAAGTGCTGAGTCATGGAACCACACCCCATGGCCTATATAAAGGATCTGCTTTCTGGCATTCTCTGAGTCAGGCAAAGTCTAATCTGGATTGCTGAAGTCACACCTTGGATTCCTGCCTGCCCTGAGGACTCTGATAGGACTTTGGCAGAGCTGCAGAGGCACGCTTGATACAAACGTCCCTGACCCAGCCGTCAGAGGAGGAGTGGGACACGACAGTTGCACACTCCTGGGTTAAGGGAATCTGGGCAATTTCAGCACGGTTTGGATTGAAATGTCAGGTTATTTTTAATCAACTCAGATCTTCCAAGTACAATGTAGTTCCAAAACAGGACAGCTAAGGAATTTGGCAGTCCGATGCTGCACCAGATTGAATACTTTCTATTCAAAATGGAATAGCCTCAGAACCTGATACTTGATTTTTCCCCCCCACTATTTAAAACACAAGCGTGCTTTTTTGCCTCTCCAGACAGAAACATGCTTCCTTTGGCACAGAAAGAGAAACACTTTTGATATTTTGATATTTTACTTTGCATTTCTGTCAAGCGCGAAGGATCAAGACCAAACATGAAGTTGCCGTTCAGAAAGACTGATTGACTAACCCTATACCCAAGACTCTAGTCAACTGACATTCAGTACTAATTTGGAGCCAGATAATGGTCAATGGAATTCAGAAAGGCTTGGATTTTGTTGTGGTCCGCCAGCAACCTGCAGAGCTGGCAACAGAGTCGGACAGCGATGAGGCTGAGGAAAAGCGTGGTCCAGTCCTGGAGGCTGGGGAAGGCCCGGATGAGGGCTCTGCATTGGAGGCTGAGGTGGAGCTAGGGCCATCGGGGAGTGAGGTGCGGGCGTCAGAGCCTCCAGAGGCTGACAGCAGTGAGGCAGAGGAACAGGAGGAGCCTGTTCCTAATGCATGCATGAGAAGAGCTGCCAGAAGGCAAGAGCGGCTCAAGCAAAGAGGACGACTCTGGAGTAGATTATTGACCCCTCCCATAAGGCTTAAAAGACCAGCAATGGCATTTGGGCTTTGCCGGAAAACAACTTTGGTAGCTTTGCCTTCTTACATTTATTTCGTATCGGTGTCTTCTGAACTTTTGCCAAGAAAGGCCCTTGTCAGTTTACCTAATTGGACCCAAGGTTGGTGATAGGACTGAGGAATTTGTGTTGTGAGGAATTTGCTTTAATTTAGTTGAACTACACTGAGAATGAAGTAATTCTCAGCTGTTCGAATAAAGTTTGTATTGTTTGTTTGCTTTTACCCTGACTGAGTTTCCTACTACCTACTGGGGCCTGGGTCACAACAGACCTGGTACCTTTGTGGCAATGTAATGACTCTAAGCTGATGACATGCTTAACTCTGCCTCCCCCAGCTAGGCCTGCTCTTTGCCTACACTTCAGAACACATCCACATGAAGCACTGGGGGAAAGCTAATATTTGGGGATGTTTGGAATCATCAGTCTAGAGCAGGGGTGTCAGACTGGATTTCTTTGAGGGCCAGATCAGCAATGTAGTTCTCCATGGGCCGATGGGGGGGGAGGGAGGGGAGGGAAATGGAACCAAAGCCTCCTGCAGCACTTTATCAGCCAAAATGAGTTCCAGCAGCACTCTGACAGCCAAAAATCAGCCATTTTTTTTTTTTACTTTTAAAAGCATTTTTAAAATGGTAAAAAAGCTGAAGCCTGCTAGGCAAAAAATGGGGGGGGTAGGCAAAAAATGGGGCATGGGGGGGTCATTTGAGAGAGAGAGAGAGAAAGAAAGAAAGAAAGAAAAAAAGAAAGAAGGGAGGGAGGGAGGGAGGGAGAGAGGGAGGAAAAAGGAGAGGAAGGAAGGACTACAAACCTGGTACTCGACGCAGCTTCAGAAGATAATCCAGGGCTAGAAGGGACCTGGAGGTCATCTAGTCTAGGGGTCTCAGACCTTGGCAACTTTAAGACTTGTGGACTTCAGCTCCCAGAATTCCTCAGCCAGCCTTGCTGGAGGCAAGTTGTTCCACTGATTAATTGTTCTAACTGTCAGCAAATTTCTCCTTAGTTCTGAGTTGCTTCTTTCCTTGATTAGTTTTTATCCATTGCTTCTTGTCCTGCCTTCAGGTGCTTTGGAGAACAGCCCGACTCCCTTTTCTTTGTGGCAGCCCCTGAGATATTGGAACACTGCTATCATGTCTCCCCTAGTCCTTCTTTTCATTAAACTAGACATATCCAGTTCCTGCAACCACTCTTCATGTGTCTTATCCTGATTGACTCAAGGTTGAGTCATCCTTCTATCCAGTGGTGGGATTCAAGTAATTTAACAACCGTTTCTCTGCCCTAATGATTCCTTCCAACAACCCATTTGCCAAACGGCTCAGAAAGTTAACAACAATGAATAACATATTCGTTATGACGAATAAATAAATAAATAAATAAAATAAATAAATAGATAAAACTGGTTCTCCCGAAGTGGTGTGAACTGGCTGAATCCCACCACTGCTTCTATCCTTCCAAGACTGGTAAAATGAGGACCCAGATTGCTGGGGATGCTATGCTGACATTGTAAACTGCTTTTGAGAGGGCTGTAAAAGCACTATGGGATGGTATATAAGTCTTAGTCCTATTGCTATTAAGTTTCCCAGCTTTGTCCTTTGCCCACTAAGGCTGCAAAGATAAGGGTAGATTTTGATCTGATTCAAATATCCTCTTAGTTTCCAAATTGTACCATCTGCTAAGTTCAAGTTTTGATGATCAGGGCAACTGAAAGGTAGAGCTGCATTCTTTTTTTTTTTTAAATTTTCTTAAATGTCACGTAAGGTAAAGGTAAAGGTTCCCCTCGCTTGTATGTGCTAGTTATTCCCACCTCTAGGGGGCAGTGCTCATTTCTTTTTCAAAGCGCTATCTGAAGACGTCTCCATGGTCATGTAGCCAGCATGACTCAATGCCAAAAGCGCATGGAGTACTGTTACTTTCCCACCAGAGGTGGTCCCTATTTTCCTACTTGCATTTTTTACGTGCTTTCGAACTGCTAGGTTGACAGAAGCTGGGACAAGTAACGGGAGCTCACCCCATTACGCGGCACTCGGGATTCGAACTGCTGAACTGCCAACCTTTCGATTGACAAGTTCACCATCTTATCCACTGAGCCACCACGTCCCTTTTATAATGTAAGAGCGGGGGAGAAAAAGACAAAAAAGAAGAGCAGGCAGTCAAACTACTTGTAGATTACAGACAGGACTGTACAATAGTGCTTGTTTTTGAGAACTTAACGACTCTCTCTTTCCAAGAGTCCTACATTTATAAGCAGTGGGAGCTGTCATGTCTGCAGGTGATAGAACTGAAGAGGTTGTGCAGCTGTTGAGACTCGGAGGCCATTCTCTGCAAAATGCACCAGAAAGGAATCACCGAGAGAAAACAGAGCCAGCGTTAAAAGCTTCGCAGTGACAGACTTCATAGGCCACACAGCCTGTGTGAAATTGGATTTAGCATGATTATTTCTGGGCAGTAATTCACAGCAAAGAGCATCAAGGAAAACTTTGCTTAAATCCTGACTTGAGAAAGTGGATTTAAATCAAACTAATAGCTCGCAAAACATTCAAAGTATGCTTTGTACCTATGTCTTGGAGATACATCCCCAAATCCATATCCCCAAAGAAGTAAAGGGGGGAAAAAAACAGACTGATTTAAAGAATAAATTACTTGTCATAGTGATCTTTAAAAATGCCAGATTTTAATGCAAAATATATATATATAATCCTAACATTTATTGCAGCAAAAATAAATGTCACCGTATTAGACATAACTGACTAAGCTGGGGTAGCTTTTCCAGGAAACCGAAAGGAACATGACAAGCTGTATTTCACATTTATTGGAATGAGATTTGGTCTTCTTTATCATAAGCAGTAGATTAAAACACTTTATTTTAATTTACTTCACCGTGTTGAAGGGGGAGGAATCACCGATTCAGATAAACAGCAGAATAGCATATTCCCATTTTCAACTAGAATAATCAATCCATCTCAAAACCTAAATGTGTAATTTGTCTCCACGTCGCTATACACTTGAATGCCAGCAGTTATATTAAAGAACAGTGACATATTACATGTTGTGGTCCTGGATAGTTAAACCCCTATTTGATTATCTCTGTGATTATCCAGGAAATAACAACACCATTTCAATCTGCAGACTCTTGTTGTGTCCTCCTCGCCTCCGTCCGAATGATGGCTTAATTAGCCGGCTCTTATCAGCTCTGGCAGCAAAAGAATCAGCATCTGCCAAGAGCCCTCGATAGCTGCCAAGACGCTGGTGAGTCACAACCTTCAGCTCTAGTCAATCCGTGGATTTGCCTGATACAAAGAGACACACCAGCTCTTGCTGCCTTTTATATCCTGTGGGTGTGGCTCCATGACTCAGCTCTTCCTAGGCCTGCCCCTCCCCTGCTTCTGTTGTTCCCTTCTCTCCTGCCTACGAAACCTGGGATTGAGCCAAGCCTGATTGCTGTCAGCTGGGTCTGCAGGCGTGGCCTGGGGGGGAAAGAGTCAGGGGATGGAGGCCTCGTTACCTCTTTCACCTGGCCTGCTTCTGGCTCCTGGAGCTGATCCAGGGAGGCCGGTGCTTCTGAGGTAAGTCCTGACGGCCCTTCTCCCTCACTGTCCAAATCACTTTCTGGCAGCAGGCCCGGCTCTGAGTCACTTTCTGGCATGGGGCCAGGTTCGGGGGCGGGAGCCACAACAACTCTAGAGAAATGCCCTTCATATCTGTGACTTTCCACTCCCAGTGCAAAAAGGCATGTGTGCACTATGGTGGGTGCATTTAAGTGAACAGTTGTCTAAGGTTATGAACATCTGATTTAGGGTGATGGGGGGAGAGAAACTCCTGGCTGAACCATCTTTGTCCATGACAATTCAGATACACAACACTTTATGATAGCCATTGCCGGTGAAATCCATTTTTTTTACTATCGGTCCTGTGGGTGTGGCTTGGTGGGCATGGCGTAGCTTGGTGGGTGTGGCTTTCTGGGTGTGGCAGGGGAAGGATACTGCAAAATCCCCATTCCCACCCCACTCCTGAGGGAAGGATATTGTAAAATCAGCGGTGAAATGTAAAATTTGTTACTACCGGTTCTGTGGGCGTGGCGTGGTGGTGGTGGTAATGTGACTGGGTGGGCGTGGGCAACTTTTTTTTTACTTTTAAAAGCATTTTTTCTAGAGAAGAGGTTGTAGAAAAAATGCTTTTAAAAGGCTCTGACGATCCCAGCTGAGCCGCGCGATCATCAGAGGCTTTTTTCCCCTACTTTTAAAAGCATTTTTTGGCCAAAGAAACCATGGTTTTAAAAGGCTCTGACAATCAGGCAACTCAGCTGGGATCGCCAGAGCCTTTTAAAAGCATTTTTTAAAACAACCTCTTTGGCCAAATGCTTTTAAAAGGCTCTGACGATCCCAGCTGAGCCGCTCAATCATCAGAGGCTTTTTTTTTACTTTTAAAAGCATTTTTTCGGCTGGAGAAAAATGCTTTTAAAAGTAAAAAAAAAAAACCTCTGATGATCGCGTGGCTCAGCTGGGCATGGGGGGGGGCAGGGACTTTTGCCACAGGTCCTCCGAATCACCTGCCCCCATCGCTACCAGATTAGGCGATCACCCCTGCTCCATTCCCACCCTGCTCTGGGGCCAGCCAGAGGTGGTATATGCCGGTTCTCTGAACTGCTCAAAATTTCCACTACCGGTTCTCCAGATCCTGTCAGAACCTGCTGGATTTCACCCCTGGCCATTGCACTTCAGAGGCAGAGCAAAGTAACAGCTTCCTAGCACCATTCAACAAAGAATGTTCTTTCTGCGCCAACTCAGAAAGCTCAAACTGCCCAAGGAGCTGCTGATCCAGTTCTACAGAGGAATTATTGAGTCTGTCATTTGCACCTCTATAACTGTCTGGTTTGGTTCTGCAACCCAACAAGAAAGACACAGACTTCAGAGGATAATTAGAAATGCAGAGAAAACAATGGCCACCAACCTGTTTTTTATTGAGAACCTGTATACTGCACGAGTCAAAAAGAGGGGGGCGAAAATATTTACAGACCCCTCGCATCCTGGACATAAACTGTTTCAACTCCTACCCTCAAAACGATGCTACGGAGCACTGCACACCAGAACAACTAGACACAAGAACAGTTTCTTCCCAAACAACATCTTTCTGCGGAACAAATAATTTCCTCAACACTGTCAAACTATGGAAAGAGAGAGAGAGGGAGGGAGGGAGGGAGAGAGAGACTTTGCACAGTTTAAAATGCATTTCTGACCATTATGGCATGTTCACCCAAACAGTGCAATTTCACCCGAAATCTGGAAATTTCTTCTGCAAAACTGAAAGGAAATAATTCACAGGGATAATTACATTTCAGCCTGAATCTATTTAGCATCCTTTAGTCGCGAATAAAGCATTCAACTTTCCAAAGTATTAAGTTGTTTTGTTTAAATATCTGAAATGAAATAAACATATCATTATATAGACTAAACATATGCTACTCCCAACAAGTGACAAGTAATTAGAAGAATCTGATTCCCTTTCATTTCCTCACTCGTTTAAATCTTTTAAACCTCCCAATTCATGGGAAGCATTTAGCCGATTGCAAAATATACCTGGAAAATGTTTAATAACCTTGAAACTGTGAACTGCTTAAAAAAGACGACCTAAATTTCCTGAAAAATCTTTTAGGAAGCTTCCAACAATTCATAAGAAAGAAAACTTCCAATGGGAACCAGAGGAAACACACCAACTAAATAGGTGGAAAATGGGTCTGAGGGGGGGGGGGAGTATTTTTTTACCGTAGCAAAAATCTAAATGGATTTAAAGAGAATGGTATCTTTGTCAGAGAATCAAAAAAAATGAATGAATCAACCATCATATAATACATGAAATGAGTTTAAGCCCATGATGCGAGGACTATTGCAAATGAGAAACATAATTACACCTCATATACTCCAATTAAATCGCTATTAGAATATTGAACTCAACAAGACTAATGAATGCATGAAAGAAAGGAGAAAACTGTTAAGTCAAATATAAAGGAAGAGAGGAAAGGAAGGAAGGTGGGTGGATCAAATGTGAAACTTGAATAACAATTTCAGAAATGCGAACATCTTTCTGATAAACAGCATTTCTAGAGAAACAGGAACTAAATTATATATATATATATTTTGATTCTTTTCTTTGCCAGTTTAAAGATCCCTCTTGTATCCTTAATGCAGGAAAAATAGCCTTGATATACAATGCCGCATGGTGTTTTGCATTTCCTATAGTTCACCAAATAAATCTTTTGTTATCTTGATTTTATGTTTCATTGCCCCCTGCTGTTTGATAGAGTTGCAGATTTTTAAGTCAACACATTTTCCGTCTCAGCCTGCCTTCTAAATGTGCAATGCCCTGTCCTGAATATGATTTAAAATTGATTACAGTTGTCTTGCCTGAAGTATTACAGCGTTCAAACTGTAGCTTTCAATTAACTTTGTATTGATTATTCTGAAAATGTACCAGGTTTGCTTAACTGCCTGTTATTTGTTATTATATTTATCTTCTACAAGTAAAATAACACGGATCGGAGTACACACATACGCACACACAAAAAAGTAACACCCTCTCACTTGCTTTCTTTTTTTTCTTTTTTTTTCTTTTTTCTATTAGAGGCAGCTGAATTTACTGCGGTATTTTATTCTCATTAGTAATGAAAATGATCCATGGTTGCAATCTAATCCATGCAAGGAAATTGTCCGGGACATATCATTCCGATCCGGGATGCAAAGTCAAGCAATGTTTTTTGCTAGAAGTTGTGGGATAGGAAAGTTTGAAGTTCAAACCTCTTTCCTGTATATCAACTCATATACAGTAGTAGCCAAAATTGTGGAAACCTTTTGGGAAAAGTGTATTTTTGAAATTTGGTGGCTAATAACCCCACTTTTTTTTTTTTTTTGGAGTTTCAAGATAATCCTATTCCACTGCTGGAATGGCCTGGGAATAGCCCAGACCTTAACCCAATTGAAAATCTATGGAGCCGACTAAAGAAACTTGTTAGTCAGAAGTGACCCAGCAATAAAGGTAAAGGTAAAGGTTCCCCTCGCACATACGTGCTAGTCGTTGCCGACTCTAGGGGGCAGTGCTCCTCTCCGTTTCAAAGCCGAAAAGCCAGCGCTGTCCGAAGACGTCTCTGTGGTCATGTGGCCGGCATGACTCAACACCAAAAGCGCACGAAACACTGTTCCCTTCCCACCAAAGGTGGTCCATAGTTTTTCTACTTGCATTTTTATGTGCTTACCTAGCTTTATCTGCTAGGTTGGCAGAAGCTGGGACAAGTAACGGGGAGCTCATCTAGTTACACGGCAGCACCAGGGATTCGAACCGCTGAGCTGCCGACCTTTCGATCGACAAGCTCAACGTCCTAGCCCCTGAGTCACCGCAACCCCTGAGTCACCGCGACCCAGCAATAAAACCCAATTAATAGAAGCAACTACGCAATCTTGGTTTCACATTATAACAGCTGCAGAACTGAAAGACTTGGTTCACTCCATGGGAAGACGTTGTAAGGCTGTAATTCATGCCAAAGGTTACCCAACTACTAACTGACATGGTGATAATCTCATTTTTTCTATGTGTTTCGTTTTTCTTCTTTATACTGTAACTGCTATTTTAAATCCTTCCTAAAAGTTATTGCATTACATTCTTAATTGAATTATCTTTCCATTGATATATAATTTTATGGTACTACTCCCCCAAAAAAGTGGTGTTATTAGCTAGTTTTAGAAAATACACTTTTCCCAAAAGGTTTCCACAATTTTGGCCACTACTGTAATGGAAGAGCCTATTGGAAGTAGAGCAGTGGTGGGATTCAACATTTTTTACTACCGGTTTTGTGGGTGTGGCTTGGTGGGCATGGCAGGGGGAAAATACTGTAAAATCTCCATTCCCTCCCCACTCCAGGGGAAGGTTACTGAAAAATCCCCATTTCCTCCTGATTAGCTGGGACTCGGGAGGCAGAGAATAGACGGGGGCGGGGCCAGTCAGAGGTGGTATTTACCAGTTTTCTGAACTACTCAAAATTTCCACTACCAGTTCTCCAGAACTGATCAGAACCTGCTGAATATCACCTCTGAAGTAGAGTCTACTACAAAGCAGTGTGTCCTCGGGACCATGGAAATCTTGTTTAATTTGCTGGTTTATTGGTAAAACTGGTCCCATCTCCACATGCAGAGGTCATCGTACTCCTTCCAGAGTATCATAGAAAAATGGACAGTTACAGCAGACTATTGCTCTTTCCCTTATTCTGTGGTTAGGACATTTATATTGAAAGCATCATTATGTTGCTTGAACTTTAGGTTTTATGCCTGGTCTTTCTTTCAGGTCCCATTTCGGATGTTCTGTGTGTGTTTCTGTTATTTTTAAATGGCAGTGTGTTGCATTTGATTGTCTCTTTGATTACTTACTTCAGTGTTTATGAGCTGATTCAAATTTCCAAAATCTTTTTATTTATTTATTTATTTATTTATTTAATTTATATAAAAATTAAATTAATAATTTTTCAGATGTTCTGTGTGTGTTTCTGTTATTTTTAAATGGCAGTGTGTTGCATTTGATTGTCTCTTTGATTACTTACTTCAGTGTTTATGAGCTGATTCAAATTTCCAAAATCTTTTTATTTATTTATTTATTTAATTAATTAATTTATATAAAAATTAAATTAATAATTTTTGATTATGGAGGAGGAGGAGGAGGAGGAGGAGGAGGAGAAGAAGAAGAAGAAGAAGAAGAAGAAGAAGAAGAAGAAGAAGAAGAAGAAGATAGATAGATAGATGAAGACAGACAGACAGACATCTTAAGAAGAAGAAGAAGAAGAAGAAGAAGAAGAAGAAGAAGAAGAAGAAGAAGAAGAAGAAGAAGAAGAAGAAGAAGAAGAAAGATAGATAGATAGATAGATAGATAGATAGATAGATAGATGAAGACAGAGAAAGACAGACAGACATGTTAGAAGAAGAAGAAGAGGAGGAGGAGGAGGAGGAGGAGGAGGAAGAGGAAGAGGAGGAGGAAGAAGAAGAAGAAGAAGAAGAAGAAGAAGAAGAAGAAGAAGAAGAAGAAGAAGAAGAAGAAGAAGAAGAAGAAGAAGAAGAAGAAGAAGGCCAGTTACAACATCAAACTTGCTGGTCGGTCAATTCCTATTGTAACTGATGACTAATCACTCAGCTGATTTGACACAAGTAGAACCTGCACTTGGGGAAAAAAATGCTAGGCAGCAAACAGGAAAAAAAAGCAACTCCAATTTATGTTTTTGATGATGGCCACTAACCATCTTTTAAGTGCTTTAAAAAAGGACTGGATAAATCCCCACAGGACATGTTGATCAATGGCCTTTGGTCTTGAAGGCATGTTATTTTTAGACTGGGTTTTGGCATATCTCCCAATTGCAGGGGAGCAATGGTTAGAAATGGTCTAGAAATCGAGTGGTGCGGTGGTCTAGAGGTGGAGCTATCACCTCACAGTCAGGAGGCTGTGAGTTCGATCCTAGGTAGAGGCAGATATTTCTCTCTCTGGGCAAGATGAGAATATATCTGCTGAACAAAACTCTGCATTGGCAATAGGAAGGGCATCAACAGGAAGGACTACTGCAATGCTCTCTACATGGGGCTCCCCTTGAAGAGCACCCGGAGACTCCAGTTAGTTCAGAATGCAGCTGCGCGGGTAATAGAGGGAGCCGCTCGGAGCTCCCATATAACACCAATCCTGCGCAAGCTGCACTGGCTGCCTGTGATCTTCCGGGTGCACTTCAAGGTGTTGGTTACCACCTTTAAAGCGCTCCATGGCTTAGGACTGGGTTACTTACGGGACCTCCTACTGCCACCGTTTGCCTCCTACCGGCCCGTGCACTCTCACAGAGAGGGACTCCTTAGGGTGCCATCAGCCAAACAATGTCGGTTGGCAGCCCCCAGGGGAAGGGCCTTCTCTGTGGGAGCTCCCACCCTATGGAACGAGCT
>NC_080546.1:82733756-82781256 GCF_028640845.1 Ahaetulla prasina | reverse complement strand
AGTTTGACTTTTGCCTGACTCAGAGACTGCCAGAAAGTAGATCCTTTATATAGGCCATGGGGTGTGGCTCCATGACTCAGCACTCATTAAGGCCTGCCCCTCCCTTCCCTCTGCAGCCTCCGCCTCTCCAATCTTCTGATGCGAGGGTCACACCAATCAGCTGTTGGTAATAAACCCTCCTCAGGCTCACCTGCTGTGGAGGAGGGGGAGGGGTCTAGCTGCTCCGTTTGCCTGGGCATGGAGTCAGGGCTGGGGCAGGGAGATTCTCCTTCTGCAGTTTGTGTGGGCATGGAGCCAGGACTGGGACCGGGAGGCATACATTCCTCAGTGTGGGGGAGCAGGTAAGAAGGCCCCGGCTGCTCTGAGGGCGGGCAAGACACAACACTATCCCTCACCGCAGGGCCCTTCCCCCGGGGCTGACGATCGGGATGCGGTCGGGCCGGGTTCTGCTCGTGGAAGGCCCGCACCAGGTCCGGGGCGTGGACGTCGGAGGCATTGACCCAGGTGAACTCGGTCCCGTACCCTTGCCACGCCACCAGGTATTGGAAGCGCCCCTTCAGCCAGCGGGAGTCGCGTATGCTGTGCACCTCGTACTCCTCCGCCCCGTCCTCGTCGACAGCGACGGGTGGCGCCGGGCGCCGGAGGGGAGACGGCGGGGCCTCAGGGACCAGCAAGGACCGATGGAAGACGGGATGGATCCGCATGGAACGCGGCAGGGTCAATCGGTAGGCCACGGATTGATGACCGCCTCGACGGGAACGGACCGATGAACCGGTGGTCCAGTTTCTTCGCCAGCCGGTCGGACGGGAGATGCTGTGGAGAGCCACGCGGTCTCCGACCACCAGCGGTGTTGCCCGTCGGGAGCGATCGGCGACCGCTTGTAGTCCTCCTTCGCCCGATTCAGCTGCCGGCGCACCATCTGCTGGACCGCGTGCAACTCGGAGAGAAAGGACTGTGTCTCGGGAACCGGGAGTCCGGGGCGCCAGAGGAAGAGCGCGGATGGTACCCCAAGTTGGCCAGGAGCAGGGTGGTCTGGGTGGAGGTGTGTTGGGAGTTGTTGAATGCGAACTCCGCCAGGGACAGGTAATCGCCCAGTTGTCCTGCTGTTGGTTCACGGCACCGGAGGTACTGCTCCAGGACGCCAATGATCTTCTCCGTCCGCCGTCGGTCTCCGGATGGTGCGCCGACGACAGGCACACCTGCACTTCCAATGCGGCCATCAGGCTCTTCCAAAAGCGGGCGTGAACTGCACCCCACGGTCCGACACCACCCTGTCCGGCAGGCCGTGGAGGCGGAAGACGTGCTGCAAGAAGAGACGGGCCGTCTTGGTGGCGGTGGGCAGCCCGCTGCACGGGATGAAGTGTGCCATCTTGGTGAGCATGTCCACCACCACCAGCACCGTGGTGAACCCGAGGACGGCGGCAGGTCCGTCAGGAAGTCCATGGAAATCGCCCCCAGGGTCTGTCAGGAGTCGGCAAGGGCTGGAGGAGACCGAGGGGCCCCGTGGCGGCCTTGGCTTGCCGGCATGGCACGCAGGACGCCACATAGGCATGGACATCATGCCGCACCCGGGCCACCAGAAGGTCCGCGTTACCAGGTTGAGAGTCTTGAAAACCCGAAATGGCCCGCGGCAGGGTTGTCGTGGCACTGGGTCAGGACGAGGGACCGGAGCGCCCTGCGGCACATACAACCGCCCGGAACTTGAGTACGTCGTCTTCCAATGTCCACGGAGACGTGGGGCCCGCCTCCGCCGCCGCTGCTGAGACCAGGCGTCTTGGCGCTGCGCCTCGCACCGGGCCCGTAAGTCCACCGGTTCCCGGCGGCGGCCAAGGCTTCCGCCGCAGTACGGTCCGTGGAGGAAGAGGGTCTTGGGCGCTCAGGTACTCCGGCTTACGGGACAGGCGTCCGCCCTCGGTTGTGGCCACTGGGGATATAGGTGGCGGAAGTTGAACCGGGCAAGAACAGCGACCACGGATCTGCCGCTGGTTCAACTTCCGAGCCGTGGTGAGATGTTCGAGGTTCCGATGGTCCGTTCGGACCTCCACCTGATGCCGGGCTCCTCCAGGTGGTGCCGCCACGCCTCGAACGCGCCTTGATAGCCAGCAACTCCTTTTCCCAGATGGTATAGTTGCGCTCGGAAGGGTTGAGCTTCCGCGAGTAGTACGCGCAGGGAAAAGAGTGCCGCCATCCGCCGGGCCTGTAGCAGCACCGCTCCGAGGCGGCGTTGGGCGTCCGTCTCCACCACGAAGGCGGTGCGGGTCGGGATGTCGCAGGATGGGCTCCGTGACGAAAGCCTTCCTGAGAGCCGTGAAGGCTTCCTCCCGCGGGGACCCCACCGAACGGGACCTTCTTCTGAAGGAGCTGGGTGGCGGGCCGTCAGCGTGGCGAAGCCGGGATGAAGGTCCGATAGTACTGGCGGCCCAGCAGCCGCTGGACATCCTTCACCCGACGCGGGCTTCCCAGCTGCTCAGGGCCTCCACCTTGCGGGTCCATGGCGATCCCTCGGGTGAGAGGATGTGCCGAGGAACTCAATGGGCGACGGAGGAAAAAGCACTTCTCCAGCTTGGCGTAGAGCTGGTGCTCCCGCAGGCGCTGCAGGACCAGGCGGAGGTGCTGGAGGTGACTTTCCCTGGACCGGGAGTAGACCAGGATGTCGTCCAGGTAGATCACCACGAACCGATCCAACATGTCCCGGAACACATCGTTCATAAAATGTTGGAAGACGGCGGGGGCGTTGGTCAGCCCGAACGGCATGACCGTGTACTCGTAGTGTCCGTACCGGGTGCCGAACGCCGCCTTCCACTCGTCCCCTTCACGCATCCGCACCAGGTTGTAGGCCCCCCGGAGGTCGAGCTTGGTAAAGATGGAGGCCTCCCGCAGCCGGTCCATCAGCTCCGGGATGAGCGGCAGGGGTAGCGATTCCGCACCGTGATGGCGTTCAGCCGGCGGTAGTCGCAACACAGGCGCAAATCCCCGCCTTCTTTTTACGAAGAGGACCGGGGCCGACAGAGGGACTTGAAGGCCGGATGAACCTCGGGCCAGATTTTTGTCCAGAAAGTCCCTGAGGGCGCCAACTCGGCTCGGACATGGAATACAGGCGCCCGTGGGCAGCGGGCGCCGGGTTGCAGGTCCACGGGGCAGTCGTAGGGCCGGTGCGGGGGTAAGCGGTCCGCCTCCTTTTCGCTGAAGACGTCAGCGAAGTCCTGCAGCTCCGGGGGCACGGCGACGGCCGGGTGAAGACGCCCTGGCCGGGCGCAGGTGTGGCGGATGTGGTCGACACACTGCAGGCTGGGAAACGAGATGGCGCCCGCGACCAGGCCACCTGAGGGTCGCGTCCGCAGCCAGGCCAGTCCGAGGATCACTGGGAAGTGGAGGTCCGCTGTCACGTGAAGCGAATCGCCTCCTCGTGGTCCCCGATGGCGAGGCGCAAGGGGCTGCGTGGCGGTTAATGGGTCCGCCACCAGCTCCTCCCGCCGATGGTCTCGACGCCATCGGAGGGTCTACCGGAACCAAGGGGACACCAAAATGGTCCACGGCCCGGTCCATAAAGTTCGTGGTGGCCCCTGAATCCACCAGCGCGTGTGCCGGATCCTTCCGCCGGTCACCCACCCACACCCGGTGTCCAAAATCAGGTGCCGAGGGGCCCAGGGTCCACGCCGCCATGTCTGGCGGGGCTTGGTCCGTGCCCGGCCTAGGGTTTCCCTGGCCGGGCCTGCCCCGCTTCCCGACTGGCCAGGCCGGGATTCGGGACGGGCGACGTGCTCCGCCGCTTCCTGGGGCATGCGGCGCGAAATGGCCGGGCTCCCCACAGTACAAGCACAGCCCCTTGGCGCCCGCCCGCCTCCTGGGCCGTCAGGCGAGGCCTGGCCGCCCTAACTCCATGGGCTCTCGGCGCGGCCACGGCGCGGGTGGCCCGGGACGGGTCGGCACGGGTCGAGGGAGGGCGACGGTCTTGACGGTTGCGGGCGGCGACAGGACGGGCGTTGCTGGAGACGGGTGTCGAGGCGCAGGCAGAGGGGCACCAGGTCAACGAGGGTCCGCGGCGCCCACCCGAGCCAGCTCGCCCTGCAGCTCTTCCGAAGGCCCCTCTTGAACGCGTCCGCTAGTGCCGTGTCGTTCCAGTCCGAATCATGGCACAGCAACCGGAATTCGCGATGTACTCCCGGAGGGGCGGGCCCTTGTTGGATCTCTCCGAGGCGCCAGGCAGCCGCCTGGGCCCGCACAGGGTCTTCATACATCAGGCGAGTTGCCCCAGAACCCCTGGTAGTCCGCCAGCAAGGGGCTGTCCCTGAGCACCAAGGGCGTGGCCCACCGCGCAGCCTGGCCAGACAACAGGTTCATCACGAAGGCCACCCTGGCCCGGTCATCTGGAAAGTCCCCGCCGCATTGCCATGTAGGTCTGGCACTGGGCCATGAAGGCCGGGAACATCTCCATCCGCCCTGAGAACTTCTCCGCACCGTACCGGGCTGTGGCGCTGAGGAGGAGGAGGAGGAGGAGGTTGGACTGCTGGGGCATTCCCAGCAGCCAGTTGAGCAGTCAGCTGGGCGACTTGCTGTTGCAGTTGCTGGTTGTCTGTTTGTAGCTGCTGCACAATCAGCGCCAGCTGTTGCTGATCCATCTTGTAGATGTGTGAGGAGTCAGGCAAGATGTCGTGTCCCACTCCTCCGCTGACGGCTGGGTCCGGGAAATCCGAATCAGGCGTGCCTCTGCAGCTCTGCCCAAAGTCCTAGCAAAGTCCTCAGAGCAGGCAGGAGACCAGTAAGTGACTTCAGCAAGATAAGTTTGACTTTTGCCTGACTCAGAGACTGCCAGAAAGTAGATCCTTTATATAGGCCATGGGGTGTGGCTCCATGACTCAGCACTCATTAAGGCCCGCCCTCCTTCCCTCTGCAGCCTCCGCCTCTCCAATCTTCTGATGCGAGGGTCACACCAATCAGCTGTTGGTAATAAACCCTCCTCAGGCTCACCTGCTGTGGAGGAGGGGGAGGGGTCTAGCTGCTCCGTTTGCCTGGGCATGGAGTCAGGGCTGGGGCAGGGAGATTCTCCTTCTGCAGTTTGTGTGGGCATGGAGCCAGGACTGGGACCGGGAGGCATACATTCCTCAGTGTGCGGGAGCAGGTAAGAAGGCCCCGGCTGCTCTGAGGGCGGGCAAGACACAACAGCTAGAATAGGAGGAGGAAGAAGAGGAGGAGGAGGAGGACACCACCAATAAAGAGGAGAGTAACTAAGGATAAATAATAATACTACAGCCACACTATATGGGTAAATATACATGAACATTAAATGAAACATTAGAAGCAGAGTAATGGCATGGAGGAAAAAACTGTCTTCGCGTCTAGGAGGAGTTGAAACAAGTTTACGTCCAGGATGTGAGGGGTTTCTCTGTAGCTATTTTCACAGCCCTCCTTCTGACCTGTGCAGTATATAGATCCTCAATGGAAGGCAGGCTGCTTGGAAGTACAGGCAGTTTGAGAAGGAGTCAGGCAGATGCATCGGGGTGGGTGGGAAGGGAGGTGGGAGTAGCTCTTACTTAACCGACCAGCTCCAGTTTGAAACTCCCGCAGCAATGTAGTGGCTAATGTATTTGATCCCAATTCTGGTCTGTCCCTCAACCAGGGAATTTCACTGGATTACTTTGGGCCAGTAAAACTTTCTGTTCTGCCCCACCCTCCCAGAAGACACACGAGCTGACTGTATTTGCCAGCAATTTATTCTTGCTACAGGTATCAGCTCTGGCAACGAACCTGCGATTGCCTGCCAAGTCCTCCTTATCTCTTCAATGCTACTGCAGTCTGTTGCTGGAGCAACCCAGAGGTCAGAAGTAAACAGAAGTCCGAAAAGCCAATTCCTGAGCAGCTGAAGTTTCCAAAAGTCAGTTTTTGTCTGTCATGGAGCCCAAAGGCAGCTCCACCCACTTTTATACCCTGTGGGGTGTGGCTCCATGACTCAGCACACCCTGGGCCGGCCCCTTCCTTTCTTTTGCTGCACACGCTTCACTCAGCGTCGCTGCCTTGCATCTAGCCACGATTGATCCTCCTCAGCTGGCTCTTGGGGCGTTGCCAGGGGGATGGAGGGGTCAGGGGAAAGAGGCCGTGTCAGCTCCTCCTCCTCCTCCTCCACCTGGCCTGCCTCTGGAATCTGGAGCGGAGCCAGAGAGGAAGATTCTGCAGAGGGAAGCCCTGTCGGCTCTTCCCCCTCACTCTCCGAGTCACTCTCTGCCAGGAAGCCTGGCTCGGGGCCCGCAGACACAACACTTTCTCAGTCAGTCTAGTAAGACAAGTTCTCTTTGTAGTAGGGGGAAAAATGGATGTGTAGTGTTTATATGTTTCTGTCATCTCCCAAAGGATATATGGGATAAAATTCTACTAATTAGCATAATCAGTCAATCAATCCTAATTTCCCAATGCCTCTGGATTTGTTCTTTGTTACCCTTGGAATTTACATAAAAACCCTTGGCAATCCTAAAGTTCCTTAACCTAATCATGCTATAGAAGAGAGAGGCTCTTAATGATTCTCTTAAAACGGATTATATGGGTTTTCCCCGCCTCCTCAAGGGACCTCAACAGTATAATATTGTGTTTTTGTTTGCGATGGCCTTGGAGAGCTCATTTTGTAATGATGTGGAGGCCCTCGGACATCTATTTCAGACAATCTGAGGTCAATTTCATGAGTGGAGATCATGATTATTTATCTATAATGATTAATGATCCTGATGTCAATTTTATTTTTTTAAAAAAAATCTGTGTGCTTTTCAGTCCTGATTCTTGGTGATTGCATAGACCGGGCAAGGAAGTCGGAAGCAAACGCCATAGCAACGGACAAGCAAAAGGGCCAGCAGCCAACTGCCAAGATTGCAAGACGTGTTAAGCAAGAATAGAATAGAATAGAATAGAATAGAATAGAATAGAATAGAATAGAATAGAATAGAATAGAATAGAATAGAATAGAATAGAATTTTTTATTGGCCAAATATGAATTTGTCTTTGGTGCATACGCTCTCAGTGTACATAAAATAAAAGATATGTTCATCAAGAATTCTGAGGTACAACACTTAATGATAGACATAGGGTACAAAGAATAGAATAGAATAGAATAGAATAGAATAGAATAGAATAGAATAGAATAGAATAGAATAGAATAGAATAGAATCAGAATTGTTTATTGGTCAAGTATGATTGGGCACACAAGGAATTTGTCTCTGGTATAGAAGCACTCAGGGTACATGCAAAGCAACAGAAGAAGAAGAAGAAGAAGAAGAAGAAGAAGAAGAAGAAGAAGAAGAAGAAGAAGAAGAAGAAGAAGAAGAAGAAGAAGAAGAAGAAGAAGAAGAAGAAGAAGAGGAAGAAGAAGACAACGGAGGAGGAGGAGGAGGAGGAGGAGGAGGAGGAGGAGGAGGAGGAGGAGGAGGAGGAGGAAGAGGGAGAGGAAGAGGAAGTAAATAAGGATAAATAATAATACAGCCACAGTACATGGGTAAATATTAAGTTAAGCACATTAAGCAACCCTTCTTGAGTTTGGCTTGAGTGCTCAATAACTTGAGCAGAAGTTGATGTGAACTTGGCAGCGATCACTGGTATAAAAGGACCAATTAGGTTGAGGTAACACCTAACCTCAGTGAATACGTCAAGAAGGGATCTTCTGTAGGCTATTTCATACGCTAATTGTAAGAAGCAGGAGGATGGAGTTAACCTGGTCCATGCAAATAATAGCCTTGAGACATCCATGTGTGTGTGTGTGAACTGACCCCTGGAGACTACTTGGATGATTCCTTGAATTGGCTAGATTTTGGAAGTGGTTTACTATTGGCTCCTTCTCTAGGGGTGAGGGAGAATGACTCACCTAAGGTCATCCAGCTCAGCTTGGTGAGCTTGTGGCTTGGCTATAGAGGACGGGAGACGGGAACCAGGTTACACGAAGGGTGGGCTGGCGCACACATGTGCACAGCTCCACTCACGCAAGAGAGAAGAGAAGACTTTGGGGCATTGCTCGCACGGGTTGAAATGCATGCGTGCACCAGCCTGCCTCATGTGGGCCGCTTCCAAATAAGGCCTGGTAGTGAGAACGGCCCAGGGAATGGGGACCCCTGATGCCGCTGGCTTTGTGCCTAACATGGGATTAGAACTCACAATCTCCCGATTCCCAGCCTGGTACCTTAACCATGACACCAACTTAGTTCTCCTCCTAAACTATTTAAACGTTGTGAAAACATTGGGAGTTGCTCAGATGCCAAAAATAACAATATAAGTCAGACTTTGACAAAGTGTTCTATAGAACCGGTCTGAACCGGGGGCAACCCACCACTGATGTGCATCACCAAGTGTAAGGGTTGTGGGCTGTTGGGCGCCAGTCCTTCCAACAGCTGAATCAGAGGAGGAGGAGGAGGCATGTGTCAGCCCTCAGATGGAGCGTCAACAACCCCCGGGTCTGGAGGTAGCTGATGAGGAAGAGGAGGAACAGCTGGGTCCAGTGCCTGACGTGCAGAAGCGCAGAAGGCAGAGGAGAGGAGAGCAGTGGAAATCTATGGGCTGGTCCTTGGGATGGAAGAGCCACTGTGTCGTGTCCCACTCCTCCGCTGACGGCCGGGTCAGGGAAATCCGAATCAGGCGTGCCTCTGCAGCTCTGCCAAAGTCCTAGCAAAGTTCTCAAGGCAGGGCAGGAGACCAGAAAGTGACTTCAGCAAGATATGTTAGACTTTGCCGGACTCAGAGAATTCCAGAAAGCAGATCCTTTATATAGGCCATGGGGTGTGGCTCCATGACTCAGCACTTATCCAGGCCTGCCCCTCCCTTCCTTCTGTCGCCGCCGCCTATCAATTCTTCTGAAGCGAGGGTCACTCCAGTCTGCAGCTGTTGGTAATTGACCTTCCTCAGGCTCACATGCTGTGGGGGAGGGGGAGGGGTCTAGTTGCTCCGTTTGCCTGGGCATGGAGCCAGAGCTGGGGGCTGGAGGTACTTCTTCCTCCTCAGCCTGTCTGGGCATGGAGCCAGGGCTGGGGCCGGGAGGCATATTAGGACATTCCTCAGCGTTCGGAAGCAGATAAGAAGGCCCCGGCTGTGGTGAAAGCGGGCGAGACACAACACACTGCTGCTAGCGAAGCCCCACCCTATCTTTGGAGATGAAAGGCAGGAGGGGAAATGAATAGATGTCGCAGACAATCTCTTGGCCAGACAGAGTTGTTAGCCTGCATTGAGAGAGAAACTTTTGGCCGGGGCTGTTGGAGCTCCTAATAAAGGAATGTTTGAGTTCACTTCAGAGAATTTGTCATGTTTGGGGATCTGGGTCAGAACAGCGAGCTTGATTGGAAGGAGGTTTCATATTTCATTAATTTTCATAGCCCAGTGATAGCTTGACTACCATAAACGTGCTCACCATTAAGACCTTCTATTTTTGTTAATGTTTTGTTTTGTTTTTTAATTGGACAGTTTGGAGAAAATATAAATCTTTAAAAAAATATAAAATAAGGTTCAAAGGAGAAGACAAAACCATACCGAAGAATGTAATATAAATGACTGCATCAGAGTCTCAATGATGCTTTTTTTCAAAAAGCAACTAAACTGGTTTTTCTTTTTTTTCTTTTTCCCTTGAGGGAGAAGAACACATTTCGCTTCTCATCTTGGATGAGAAGCGAAACAACTTCCTCCTCCCCTTCTCCTCTTCCTCCTCCTGCTCCTTTTCCTCTTCTCCTTCATCTTCTTCTTCTCCTCCTCCTCTTCTCTTCCTCCTCTTCCTCTTCCTTCTCCTCCTCCTCTATTTCTCCTCCTTCTCTTCTTCTCCTCTTTTCCTCCTCCTCTTTCTCCTCTTCTCCTTCTCCTCCATTTCTCTTCCTCCTCTTCCTCTCCTTCTCCTCCTCTTTTCCTTCTCTTCTTTTTCCTCTTCTCCTCCTCCTCCATTTCTCCTCCTCTTCCTCCTCCTCCTCCTCTTCTCCTTCATCTTCTTCTTCTCCTCCTCCTCTCCTCCTCCTCCTCCTCCTCTATTTCTCCTCCTCCTCTTCTTCTCTTTTCCTCCTCCTCTTTCTCCTCCTTCTCCTCCATTTCTCCTCCTCCTCTTCCTCTCCTCCTCCTCCTCTTTTCCTCCTCCTCTTTTTCCTCTTCTCCTTCTCCTACATTTCTCCTCCTCTTCCTCCTCCTCCTCCTCCTCCCCTTCTCCATCTTCTCCTCCTCCTCCTCCTCTTCTCCTTCTCCTCTTCCTCTTCCTTCTCCTTCTCCTCTATTTCTCCTCCTCCTCTTCTTCTTCTCTCCTCCTCTCTCCTCTTCTTCTCCTTCTCCTCCATTTCTCTTCCTCCTCCTCTCTCCTTCTCCTCCATTTCTCTTCCTCCTCTTCCTCTCCTTCTCCTCCTCTTTTCCTTCTCTTCTTTTCCTCTTCTCTCCTCCTCCATTTCTCCTCTTCCTCCTCCTCCTCCTCTTCTCCTTCATCTTCTTCTTCTCCTCCTCTCCTCTCCTCCTCCTCCTCTTCCTCCTCTTTTCCTCCTCCTCTTCTCTTCTTCTCCTTCTCCTCCATTTCTCCTCCTCCTCTCCTCCTCCTCCTCCTCCTCCTCCTCCTCCTTTTCCTCTTCTTCTCCTCTCCTCCATTTCCTCCTCCTCCTCCTCCTCCTCCTCCTCTCCATCTTCCTCCTCCTCCTCCTTCTCTTCCTCTTCCTTCTCTCTTCTCCTCCTTCTCCTCCTCCTCCTTCTTCTTCTTTTCCTCCTCCTCTTCTCCTCTTCTCCTTCTCCTCCATTTCTCCTCCTCTTCCTCTCCTCCTCCTCTTTTCCTTCTCCTCTTTTTCCTCTTCTCCTTCTCCTACATTTCTCCTCCTCTTCCTCCTCCTCCTCCTCCTCCCTTCTCCTCCTTCATCTTCTTCTCTTCCTCCTCCTCCTCTTCTTCTCTCTTCCTCTTCCTTCTCCTTCTCCTCCATTTCTCCTCCTCCTCTTCCTCTCCTCCTCCTCCTCTTTTCCTTCTCCTCTTTTTCCTCTTCTCCTTCTCATCCATTTCTCCTCCTCCTCCTCCTCCTCCTCTTTTCCTTCTCCTCTTTTTCCTCTTCTCCTTCTCCTCCATTTCTCCTCCTCTTCCTTCTCCTCCTCCTCCCCTTCTCATCTTCTTCTTTCTTCTTGGGGAAAAAACAGTCTAGTTGCCTTTTGGAAAAAAACACCTTTGAGACAATTTGATCTGGATGACTGAGAATCCCCACAGACAAGTGTATTAAAAATGTCATAGAGATTAACGCTTAGTATAATATCATTAACTGCTGTAGCTCAAAACAGTTGAATATGTTTCTACAAATTACATCACTTTAAGGTCTTAGAATCACTATTACATTAACACCACACATCAATATGCTTTCAATTTTCCATTTTAGCTTTTGTGGTTTACATATTGTTTGTTCTTCGTTTTCTTTGGGTTATTTTTTACCTCTTTCTTTTTGATTTATGGTGTTTATGCTATAGGGCCGCCCAGAATTCAGAGTCGTGAGTTGAATGAGCAGCCTTATAAATCTGGAAATAAATAAACAAATATGAAAATAAATCTAAAAATCTGGTCAACACAATATAAATTATCGAATAGATGAAGGGTCCCTCCGGATATGTGTCAGAAGATTTTTTTCCTGGGAACTGAGAAAGAATCTTCTTCTGAATCACCTCCAGATGGACAAATCCAACATTGTATATATTTAGAATGCAGTAAATGCCTCTTTTACTAGGGTATGTATTCAGTCATGGTATTCAGCTGGTTTGAGCGAACCGCTAGCAGCGACTGCGGGTGAGCCCACCCATGCGCCCCCGTGCTATGCCATCCTATTTAGCCACATTTTCTAAGTCAGGGGTCCCCAACCTTTTGGACTTCAAGGACCGCTAAATCCATAATTTTAAATCCCGCAGACCACTAATATGATCTGCCTAATGACCGGCTGGGTGGGCCTGGCTAGGTGGCCATCTGACTGGGTGGGTGTGGTAAACTCAATGTCACTCAAATTGAGGGGCATCTCGCCAGTCTTTACTCGCCCCTCCCAGCCGCTCCTCACCTGCCCGCCAAGGCTCCTTAGAGCCCCAACAGGAAGCAGTTGCTGGAGCTAAGCAGCCACCATGAGAAAGAGTTGGCAAAACAGCTCAGTTCCAATTGGGTCTGACCAAAAAGGAGACTCAGTAGAAGCACCTCACTGAGGACTGGGAGCATAGGCTTTCCAAATAGAGGGAAGTACTGAGGGAGTGCAAGGCCAGGTACCGGCGCCTGGAGGCTCAGCGGGCTGAGATGGTCAGCCAGTTCCAGGCCATGATGCAGTCCCATTAGAATGGCCCTCCTGTTCTCGCCACCAGTGGCACTTCCATCCAGCCTTTGCACAAAGCCCCACACCAGGAGGCTGAAGCAGACCCCAAGTCGGAATTTCTGCCCCCCTCTGACCCACACAACAAGGCCCCAAAGGGAGAAACTATCTGCAGCAACACAAACGTTCATTGCACATATCTGGCCCAGAAGCCGTAGTTTGAGGACCCCTGATTTAGTGCAATATAAAAAATGCAAATAATTTTTCTGCGGACCACCAAAATTTTCTTGTGGACCACCAGTGGTCCATGGACCACTGGTTGGTGACCGCTGTTCTAAGCAGACGTGGGTTTCATAGGTTCTAAACAGTTCTGGAGAACCGGTAGCTGAAATTTTGAGTAGTTCAGAGAACCAGTAGTAAAAATTCTGACTGGCCCCACCCCCATCTATTCTCTGCCTCCCAAGTCCCAGCTGATTGGGAGGAAATGGGGATTTTGCAGTAACTTTCCCCTGGATTGGGGACGGAATGGAGATTTTACAGTATCCTTCCCTTGCCACGCCCACCAAGCCACAATCACCAAGCCATGCCACACCCACCAAGCCACACTCACAGAACCGGTAGTAAAAACATTTGAAACCCACCACTGGTTCTAAGGCATTGTAAATAACGATAAAAGTAACGTTTCCGTTATGAAAAATGTTAAGGGCTTCAATTTTTCTGGTGCCCATTTTGGAATGTTTGAAAATATCTTTGACCTTCACAGTAATGAAAGTTTCTTCACCCATGCTTTGTTTAAACTCTTGAATTGACTCATATCAAAACCTTGATTTTGACTTTTCCAAAATTAAGAAGAAAAGATTGTTACAAGGTGAGCTCTCTCTTTTTTTACACATTAGTTTTGTTTAATTTGAAAAGACCTTTCAAATGTAATAATAAAAATGTTTCCATGAACTTTTCATTCAGTAAGCTCCTGTTTAAAAAGTTGGACTGCTGTGTTATTTTATTGTTCAGTTCTTGCCTTCACATTTTCCCCCCTTTTTATATTTTTAATGCTTATTTATTATTGTCTCTTGTTTATGCTGCTTTAGATAGGCGTGGTTTGGGTTGTGCTATATTGCAATTGTGATTGTGATTTATTTTAATCTTATTGTAGGTTATTTTTTTGTTTGTTTTATATCTTGTATAAGCTGCCAAGAATATTTGATTGCAGTGGAGGTTTAAAAAAATACATCAGTTTAAATATGTAGTCCCTTCCGGACTACATCAGTTTAAATATGTAGTCCCTTCTGGCCCATTAAGTTAAGTTGGCTACCAACTGTTCTGTTGGTTGATTGATTGATTGAATCTTCAAGTCAATCATGAATCCTGATGGCTGCCTTGATAAGTCCCTGCAGTCTCCCAATTTCTAACTGGTATCTTAACCACTGCACCAAAGTGGCTGTATTCCTTCTAAAATACATATAAGCTAAGGAAACATTGCAGCAATATAGACTAGACTAGACTAGACTAGACTAGACTAGACTAGACTAGACTAGACTAGACTAAAATAGAATAGAATAGAATAGAATAGAATAGAATAGAATAGAATAGAATAGAATAGAATAGAATAGAATAGAATTTTTTATTGGCCAAGTGTGATTGGACACACAAGGAATTTTTCTTGGTGCATATGCTCTCTGTGTACATAAAAGAAAAAATATGTTCATCAAAAATTCTAAGGTACAACACTTAATGATAGTTATAGGGTACAAATAAGCAATCAGGAAACAATAAATCGTAAGGATACAAGCAACAAAGTTACAGTCATACAGCCATAAGTGGAAGGAGATGGGTGATAGGAATGAGTTGAAATATTGGATAATATCTGAGGTTTTACAGATTTAAAAGAGTTGGAAGGTACCTTATAGGTCATCTAGTCCAACCCCCTGTCCAAGCAGGAGACCCTACCTTATTTCTGACAAATGGCAGTCCAATTTCTTCTTGAAAGCCTCCAATGATGAAGCTCCCACAATTTCTGAAGGCAACTTCTGTTCCGTTGGTTGATTGTCAGAAAAGTCCTTATTTCTAGGTTGAATCTCTCCTTGGTTAGTTTTCATCCATTATTCCTTGTCTGGCAGTTGGGTGTCTTAGAAAACAGCTAACCCTCTCCCCTCTGTGGCAACCCCTCAAGTATTGAAAGATGGCTATCATGTCTCCCCGGTCCTTCTCTTCGCTAGATTAGCCATGTCCAGTTCCTGCAACCGTTCTTCATATGTTTTAGTCTCCAGTCCCCTAATCATCCTGGTTGCTCTCTGTCTGTCTGTCTATCATATATCTATTTATCCTCTATCTATCTATCACCTATCATCTATCTATCTATCTATCTATCTATCTGTCTATCTATCTATCTATCTATCTATCTATCTATCTATCTATCTATCATCAATCAATCAGTCTATCTATCACCATCTATCTATTGATCACGTATCTATCACCTATCTATTACCTATCATCCATCTATCTATCTATCTATCTATCTATCTATCTATCTATCTATCTATCCATCCATCATCTATCTTTCTATCTATCTGTTGTCATTATCTATCTATTTGTAGATATACACAATTCCTGTAACCGTTCTTCATATGTTTTAGCCTCCAGTCCCCTAATTTTAGCCTTCAGCCCCCTAATTGGTTGCTCTTCTCTTCATTCTTTCTAGAGTCTCAACATCTTTTTTACATCGTGGCGACCAAAACTGGATGCAGTATTCCAAGTGTGGCCTTACCAAGGCATTATAAAGTGGTATTAACACGTCACGTGATCTTGATTCTATCCCTCTGTTTATGCAGCCTAGAACTGCATTGACTTTTTTGGCAGCTGCTGCACATGGCTGGCTCATATTTAGATGGATGGACATAATTGGATGGGCTTGGGTGGGCTTTTCTGACCTGTGTTTTACCCGATTAGCTGATTTGTCTTTCCCTAAACTCAAAGAAAGTATATTTCTATGACTCTATAACTTTCGGTTTTAATTCTGTAATTTTTCTCCTCTTCCTTCTGCATTCTTTCACCATTTGTACTTTCTAAACCGCCTTAACTCGTTACCACTATGCTACTTATGGAAAAGTTTACCTGGTTTTACTTGATGGAAATAAGGCTTGCTGCTCACACCCATTATGACTGTGTGTGCGCGTGCATGTGTATGTGCATATATGTGTGTGTGTGCGTGTGTGTGTGTGTGTGTGTGTGTGTGTGTTTCGTAGGTTTTCACGGGTATAGGTATGTAGGTCTTGGCGTATTCGAGACTTTTCCCATGTAAGGTTGAAAGTATCTAGGTGATGTTTTGACACACTAGAGCTCAGGATGTTGCAGCACAGCCCATTACCAAAGTCATTAAGACTAATGGGCACACAGCTAGGACCACACCCACACAGGATGCTACGAAACAGCAGACCAATCTGCAAACATCATCAACCAATCAAGATGTAACAACACAGTCAACCAACCCACTTACAGCAACAAAGCCAGCACTCCACACCTCCTCACCAGTATTTATATTTATTTATTTATTTATTTTATTAAATTTCTATACCGCCCTTCTCCCGAAGGACTCAAGGTGGTTTATAGCCAAATATATAACAATATTCATAATAAAAATTAAAAACACTATAGAAATCTAATTAAATTTTGGCTCATATTAAAAACTATTAAAAACGATAATAAAATCCCAATTAAAAACCGTAACACAATATGGAGAGACGGCAGCTTCGACCACGCTTTGCTCGCACAAGCACGAAGCCGAAAGCACCAGCCTGAAGATGATGAGTGGGATCTCGTCGAAACGTTGCCTAGATACTTTCAACCTTACACGGGAAAAGACCCAAATACGCCAAGACTTATAGAATACAAGTATAAGAAGTACTTTCTGAGCTTCCCTCTTGTATCATTTTTTTTTTCATCCGAGAATTATGTACCAAAGCAAAATAATGTTTCTTAATCAGCTAAGTATTGTTTAGGTGTCTAAGGAACTATTTCAATTTCTGTTAACAGGATGTAACAAATGAAATTTTATTACTTCTAGATCCATGCACCTGGCACTAGAGTTGAAACATTTAATTAAAATTCTCTCCAAAAATGTCATATTTGATCAGCTAGGATTAAAATGAGACACTGTCAGGCGCAGTCTTGTAGTATTTAACTTTCATATTTCACCTCCGTTTCAAAAAAAAAAAAAAAAAAAAAGTGCCAGTTTCAAAGCAAAGAATTGTTTAGCAGAAAGAGTGCCTAGCTGTATATATGATTTATCATTTATCAAAAATGGGTTTTTTTAAAATGTAAGAAAGCCAATCCGGTTATCAAATTCAATTCAAATATAGTAAGTGTACAACTAGCCCTCAACTTACGGCCACAACTAAGCTGTTGCTGACACAATTTGTTAAGTGAGCCTGCCCCATTTTACGACCTTCCTTGCCACGGTTGTTAAGTGAATCACTGCAGTTGTTCAATTTGTAACACGGCCGTTAAGTGAATCTGGCTTCCCCCATTCATTTTGCTTGTCAGAAAGTCACAAAAGGGGATCGCATGACCCCGGGACATAGCAACCGTCATGAATCTGAGTCAGTTCCCAAGTATCTCAATTTTAACCACGTGACCATGGGGATCAGTGGTGGGTTTCTACCGGTTCACCTCGGTTCGGGCAAACTGGTAGCGGCGATGGGAGGCTCCGCCCACCCACCCAGACACATCACGGATGATCTGTGCATGTGCAGAAGTAGCGTGTGCAAGCGAAGTGAGCGCCAGCACGCACGCTCACAGTTCCGAACCAGTAGCGAAGGTAAGCAGAACCAACTATTGATGGGGATGCTGCAACAGTCGTAAGTGTGAAAAATGGTCATAAGTCCCTTTTCTGCCATTATAACTCCAAACCGTCACTAAATGAACTGTTTGCAAGTCAGTCACTACCTATATAATAATAGTAATTAGCTTAAAGTTAGCCGGCCTAATGGGACAGACGCAGGGGTGAAATGCTCCCGGATCGGAGGGGATTGCACAATCCAGTAGCGATGGCGGCTGCTGGTTTGGAGGACCGGTAGCAAAAATCCCTGGCCCTGCCCCCGCTGCCTCTGCTGACCCGCACCATCTGCAGAGGTGTTTTTTTTTACTTTTAAAAGCTGGTTTTGCTTCAGCCGAAACAGGCCTTTAAAAGTAAAAAACAGCAGAACCTTATTTGTACTCTTACTTGTAGAAAACATGTTTTCTACAAGTAAGAGTAGAGATTCTAAGGCACTTACCTGATTACTGAGGAACGCATGGCCACAGCCCCAAAGCAGTTTCAGTTTCAGCCAGACAGCATCAATCGCTCAGCTAATCTACTTCCTCGGTGATCAACTGGCTGGCTTTGCTAGCTGAGGAACTCTGGGATTTGAAGTCCACAATAAAATAAAATAAAATAAAATAAAATAAAATAAAATAAAATAAAATAAAATAAAATAAAATAAAATAAAATAAAATAAAATAAAATAAAATAAAATAAAATATTTGTGCCGCTTTCTGAGATTTGGTGTGTTTCTATAGTGTTTCACTCTAATTACACAAACACACAAAATCTCAGAAAGCTGTATTGTGTGTGTGTGTGTTAGTTGTGTGTGTGTAAAGTGTGAAAGTTGGTTTTTGGTACCTCTTATTGTTTTTTAATACTTTGTTTATTATTTTTATTATTTATTGTTATTGGCCACGCCCACCAAGCCATCTGACCACCAAGCCACGCCCACCAATTAAGCCACGCCCACAGAACTGGTAGGGAAAATTTTTAGATTTCACCCCTGGACAGACGGTTATTAGTTGTTGCTGGGATGGCAACCATAAAGAAATCGCTTTTGCTTTTGAACCTGTCCACCACAAACTTTGGATGGAAAACCAGGGGTGAAATCTAAATTTTTTTTTGTTACTGGTTCTGTGGGTGTGGCTTGGTGGGTGTGGCTTGGGGAGGGTCATGTGACTGGAGGGCATGGCTATGTAACCATGTGACTGGGGGATCAAAAGACAGAAACTCACTAACAATGTCCTGTTGCAGCAGGGTTGGACTAGATGACCTTCAGGTTCCTTTCCAGCCCTGGATTATCCTCTGAAACTGCATCTAGTGCCAGGTTTGTAGTCCTTCCTTCCTCTCCTTTTTCCTCCCTCCCTCTTCCTTCCTTCCTTCCTTCCTTCCTTCTTCCTTCTTTCCTTTCTCTCTCTCTCTCTCTCTCAAAAACAAACCCCCCCACCTCCCCATTTTGTGCCTACGTCCCCCCCTGTTTTTTTGCCTAGCAGGCTTCAACTTTTTTAACTTTCAAAAAAAAGTTTAAAATTTTTTTTAATTTTTTTTAAAAAATTTTTAATGTTTTTTAAATTTTAAATTTTTTTTTAAAAAATGTAATTTTTTTTAAAAAAGTTAATTTTTTAAAAAAAAAAGTTGATTTTTTTTTCCAAAAAAGGCTCTGATGATCACGTGGCTCAGCTGGGCATGGTGGGGTGGGGCAGGGATTTTTGCTACCGGTTCTCTGAATCACCCGCCACCATTGCTACCGGATCGGTTGATCCGGTCCGAACCCAGAACATTTCACCCCTGCATTGGCCTGGGTGAGAATGGGAACTTGTGAACAGATTAATGCGTGTCTCATTCTTTTTACGTGCCACATCTTCCAAAAAAAGAGACAGATTTAGTTTCTATCTTTTCCTGACTCATTCAGAATCCTGGTTCTCGGGGTGTGTGGCCAAATAAAAAACAAACAAACAAAGAAAACAAAGAAACAAACAAAAACACAAAAACAACAACAGAAGACCTCATCTGAGCATCTGTAACTAGTAACGATGTGATTTGCTTCAAAGGTGAAATTGGCACTTTTGCTACCCCTGTAATTTTTAAGCGTATCTATCAGTGATGTATCTATCTGGGACGTGGTGGCTCAGTGGCTAAGATGCTGAGCCTGTCGATCAAAAGGTTCGAATCCCTAGTGTCGCGTAACGGGATGAGCTCCCGTTACTTATCCCAGGTTCTGCCAACCTAGCAGTTCGAAAGCAGGTAAAAAATGCAAGTAGAAAAACAGGTACCGCCTTTGGTGGGAAGGTAAATTGCATTCCATGCGCCTTTGGCATTGAGTCATGCCGGTCACATGACCACGGGGACGTCTTCGGACAGCACTGGCTCTTCGGCTTTGAAACAGAGATGAGCACCGCCCCCTAGAGTCGAGAACGACTAGCACGTATGTGCAAGGGAAATCTTTACTTTTACCTTTTATCAGTGATGGGAAGCTGCACAGGGGAGTAAACAACAACAACAACAAAAAGATTTAGATCGACAGCAGAAGCTAAAAATAATAGAAGTGCTATGCACATTCTTATCAGTGTTTTATGGTAAGTATTGGAGGAAAACATCAAAGGGATCAGGCAAAATTTACAGTCACCTATTTGTTTTATACCTCAGTGAAAGAGTCATTCTGAAAAGATTAGTTATCTCCTTGAAAACAAAAAGGCTTGAGAGCAAAGGCTGATTATGGGCACCAAAATATGGAATATTAAAATCCCATGGATAAGTTATCTTCAGCAAATCCCTCATATCTACCTGCTCTTTGTATTTTCCTCCCAACTTTAAACCACGATATTGCCAATATTCTTCTTTTTTTTTATCTTTCCATAAAAATTCCTTGATTGTGTCAGACACCTGGGGTTTCCCCCCCCCCCTCTTTGTGTGTGTGTGTGTGTGTGTTTTGTTTATCTTCAAGTCTGAGAAGAAGATTGGAAGAATTTAATTCAAGGTGTTTGAACTTCATCTTCTTTTCTTGACCGGGAACAAAACAACTGGTGTGTAACACCTTAACCATTTCTTCTCCTCAAAGACTGTAATTTGGTAAGAATTGATTGACTGAGCAAAGTTTGTTCAGAATCTTCCATGATATTTCTGTTTTCCTCAGGGTATTTTTGCTTTATTATTTGAGAGCTTTCTGAATACATTTCCTATTTGGGCACTTTTGAGCCCAGAAATTTGGTGGGGGGCGGGATTTGAAGGATAGGTCCTTGCTACTAAACTTCAGCCTGAATGTAGTATTCTGACCTAGTGGACAACCATTTAGATATGAGCCAGCAGTGTGCAGCAGCTGCTAAAAAAGCCAACACAGTTCTAGGCTGCATAAACAAAGGGATAGAATCAAGAACACATGAAGTGTTAATACCACTTTTTAATGCCTTGGTAAGGCCACACTTGGAATACTGCATTCAGTTTTGATCGCCACAATGTAAAAAAGATGTTGAGACTCTAGAAAGAGTGCAGAGAAGAGCAACAAAGAAGATTAGGGGACTGGAGGCTAAAACATATGAAGAACGGTTGCAGGAACTCGGTAGGTCTAATTTAATGAAAAGAAGAATTAGGGGAGACATGATAGCAGTGTTCCGATATCTCAGGGGTTGCCACAAAGAAGAGGAAGTCAGGCTGTTCTCCAAAGCACTTGAGAGTAGAACAAGAAGCAATGGGTGGAAACTGATCAAGGAAAGAAGCAACTTAGAATTAAGGAGAAATTTCCTGACAGTTAGAACAATTAATAAGTGGAACAACTTGCCTGCAGAAGTTGTGAATGCTCCAACATTGGAAATTTTTAAGAAAATGTTGGATAACTATCTGTCTGAGATGGTGTAGGCTTTTCCTGTCTGGGCAGGGGGTTGGACTAGAAGGCCTCCAAGGTCCCTTCCAACTCTGTGGTTATTATTATTATTGTTCCCCTCGCACATACGTGCTAGTCACTGCCGACTCTAGGGGGCAGTGCTCCTCTCCGTTTCAAATCTGAAGCGCCAGCACTGTCTGAAGACGTCTCTGTGGTCATGTGGCCGGCATGATTCAACACCAAAGGCCCTCGGAACGCTGTTACCTTCCCACCAAAGGTGGTCCCTATTTTTTATACTTGCATTTTTTACGTGCTTTCGAAACTGCTAGGTTGGCAGAAGCTGGGACAAGTAACGGGAGCTCACCCTGTTACACAGCAGCACCAGGGATTCGAACCGCTGAGCTGCCGACCTTTCGATCGACAAGTTCAATGTCCTATCCCCTGAGCCACTGCATCCCAGCATTCTGACCTAGACTTCACCAAATCACGAAACAGACTCTTTGTCCCCCCCCCCAAAAAAAAACCTTTTTATTTGGCTAATGTGAATTCCTAGCATTCGCCTCCAGCAAAATCCAGGCAAACAGTCTTTCAAGGGTGAATTGCAATCACAGACCTTATCAGTCCTTGGATAGTTGCCAGGCCGATAGCTTCCAGGCGCAATGCTGTAGAAGGAGATACTTGGCAAGGAGTCTCTGTGAGGCACAGACTCAGATAAGCAAATCTTCACACTAATAAGCGAACTAGTTGTCTCCTGCAAACACCACTCCCCTTTTGCTCCTATTTATTTCCTATGGTAGGAGCCATTCAGTGTCGCCTTATGTCTACTTCCAGGTCGACCCCTGTTCCTTAATTGTTCCCTTCTCCTGACAGCTCCATGCATGCGCTCATCGGGAACAGGCTCCAGCTGTTCTTCTGCCCCACTTATCTCCAACTCCGAAGGTAGCTGATAACTGTCAAATGGCCCCTGGCCCCATCTCTGCCTCTGACGCAGAGCACTCATCAGCACCTTCCCCAGATTCCAGGACTGGTCCATGTTTCTCTCCAACCTCTTCACTCTCTGAGTCTGTTGCCAGCTCTGCTAGCCGCTGGCGGGCCACAACATGTAGAATGTAGAGTTTAGTAACAAGTTTACTAACAGAGTTGAATATAATTCAAACCAAGAATATGGTCACGTTCAAATATTCAGAGAATTTGAAGAATACGTCCTTGCTATTAAACCTCACCCTGACTGTAGAACAGAGTTTACTAACAAGTTTACTAACAGAGCAGAGTATAATTCAAATGATATACCAGGAATATGGTCATCGTTACAAACTATTCTTCACATTTTCCTGGAACAGAGAAAAGGATGAACTGATTACTTAAAATCAGGAAATGTGTCTCAAGTATAAAATATAAATTACTGGATTGATTTTACTCGTCTCTACATGGTGTAGAGGACTCATTAAGTGAAAAGGATTGTAGACTTCTACACTGTGTATCTATAACACTGCAAGCGTTATCAAAACCGTTTTAATAAACATTGAATGAAGTTTCAAAATGAAGTTATACCATTCCCATAATGATGGTTGCTTTGCTCCTGCTCAGGAAAAGAAATTCAAACTAATTAACTAAGATGTTGTAATGTTTATCTGACTTCATGGTCTAGCCTATGTCCCTGGGATTTCCTGGAGATCTATCAAGGGCAAAGCATCAGGACCATATATTAAGTCGCAGTTCAGAACATTTTTTGCTCAAGCCTATGGAGAAGAATTTAGTCAATTAAAGGTCATCACCCAATTGAGACCAGATAAGAGCAGTGCTGGGATTCAGCCAGTTCGCACCACTTCAGGAGAACCGGTTGTTAACTTTCTGAGCAGTTTGGCCAACTGGTTGTTGGAAGAAGTCATTAGGGCAGAGAACCGGTTGTTAAATTACTTGAATCCCACCACTGAATAAGAGTCACTGGAATTCAAAGAGGAGGGGAGACTTGGATCTCTTGTGGCAAAGTAACGACTCTAATCTGATAACTTGTTTAACTCTACCACCACCCTAGCTCTGCTTGCGCTTCTCCCACAATATCTTTCATACAAGGACTAGCCAGATCTGTCCCTACATAACTTTTCAGCCACTCTTCACTCTTTGTCTGCTGTTTGCTAAGATGATCTCGTAGTAATGTATACAGAAGATATAGAAAGTAAGCTGTGACTCTCTTGTCTATTTCATTTCATTTCTTTTAAGGACAAGATTATTTTCTTCATCACTTGGTTTATCTTTTGCTTTACCCAAGCACCAAAGCAACTTCCTTTCTCTACCTGCGGGATATATTTATAATGAGGAAAAGAACAAACAACTGTCTTTTTTTTAAAAAAGGCATTGGCTGGGGGAAATACATCTGCTGCCTCCCTTCATACACACACACACACACACACACACACACTCACACACACACACCTCAATACTTCTAACCCCACCTCAGGAAAAAGAAAAGACAACAGCAAAGGATGAGGGGAAATTGCTGTAAACAACAGAATCTTAATTCGAACTCTCCACATTATTGTATAACACAAAGGTAGGAGTTTGTTCTTAAGAATGCCTCCTCAGCAATTCTTGAGCCAACCCAAGCTTTGCTTCAGGCGGAATTCTGCCTTTTCCATTCTTATTCCTGAAAGAAGAGGCTGCTATCAAATTAACATAGACTTCTTTGGCTGTTCGTTGAGACAGTTATATGGATCAGGGTCAGTATCTATCTATCTATCTATCTATCTATCTATCTATCTATCTATCTATCTATCTATCTATCTATCTATCTATCTATCTATCTGTCATCTATCTATCTATCTCTATCTGCACATTCTTTAGTGAGTCACCCAGAGGGAATCTTATATGATTCTTTCCTTATGATTTCACATAACTCAAAAGGAGAATGCTTTGCTTTATGTCATCTGATGAGAAATGTTTTAGAAGGGATACATGTTTAGAGGGACCTAATTATTTCCCATAGTAGTAAGTTTAAGAGTTTAGCAGAATGAGTAGAGCATGACTTTAAAAAACAAACATACTAGTGGTGGGATTCAGCTGGTTCGGACAAACTGGTAGTTAAATTGCTGGCTGGCCCAGCTCCCTCTCCGCCCTTTCCAGGAATCTCGAGGCACCGCATTTTGGCTCCCAGGTAAGTGCAGGGAGGTCTACTATGCCCAAAATGGGGCACGCAGGGGCGGTGCATCCCCCCTCCCCCTCCCCACTTGCTCCCCCTCCCCACTTGCTCCCAGGGGGGTTCAGGAGGCCAAGTGCTGCCTGCCACACCTATCATGGCCACACCCATCCAGACGATCATTAGGACAGAGAACCGGTTGTTAAATTATTTGAATCCCACCACTGAAACATACTACTGAATACACAAAGAGATTGAATACCTCATTGACTGGAATCAATCTGCATTCAAACTATCTTCAATATTTAACCTGGCCTGTCTGAACTCTCTCCATCATTTAACTTTATATTTATTTATTTATTTTATTTATTTAATCATATTTATATACCGCCCTATCTCCCGAAGGACTCAGGGCGGTTCACAGGCACTTAAAAACACATAAATACAATATAAAAACAGTTAAAAAACTTATTCTATAAGCCCGTTAATTAAAATATGAAAAATAAAACCCAATTAAAACCCGTAAATTTAAAATCTAGCTCAGTCCTGCACAATTAAATAAGTATGTTTTAAGCCCGCGGCAGAAGGTCCGAAGGTCCGGAAGCTGACGAAGTCCGGGGGGTAGTTCGTTCCAGAGGGTGGGAGCCCCCACAGAGAAGGCCCTTCCCCTGGGCGTCGCCAGACGACATTGCCTCGCTGACGGCACCCTGAGGAGACCCTCTCTATGAGAGCGCATGAATTTAAAGAAAGCAAAGAAAATGATATTCATATATCCAGCTTAAGTATGTATCTTGTGTCATATTTTTCTTAAGTCTCTTCACCTTGCAATAGCTGCCTTTTGGGCAGATGGAACTATTTTGCTTGAAAACAAATCCCCAACAGAAGTCTTTATATTCTTTAAGGAAAGCTATCAATGAAAAAAAAAATATTGTATCCCACGCCCTATTAGATGCTTTGAGCACTTCAAAAAAAGAAAGCTAAAAATAAATTCCTTCTGATGTCAGGGTTCCAAGGAACACCCTCAATGAAATAAGGCTGAGGCTTGAGGTTCCTCAAAGTTCCAATTTATTAGAGATGTCATGTTGGCACAGCAGGGAAAACCCGAAACTGAAAGCTTCTAGGTTTTCCACACCCAGTTGACAGTTCACAACCCTGCCCCACACCCACAAGTTAATCACATTGTCCAATCAACTCTTCACACTCAATTGGATACAATCTTCAAGCAGTCTACATCAGACGCAGGAAAAAGTCCTTGAATACGGAATGTTGTTATGACTAACTTTCTACCACTCCAACAACAACCCCGTCCCAACTTCCCCAGCTAAAATATGTGGCAGTTAAGAAGCAAAAAGAAAATTTCCTTCCAAAACTGACATCTGACTCATGTTCAACTAGATGAGTTGACTCCACAAATGTTGCAGGACTGATTAAAAAGTAACACTTAAATTGATTCCCACGATCTTCTCGTTGGACTGGGTCATGATAGCTCAGCAGTTAAGACACTCTCCAGCTGACTAGCCCAAGTTCGAGACCCATGCTCCACATGACGGGTGACCTCCCGTTCCTTGGTGTTCCTTGCCCCAGCTCCTGCCCACCTAGTAGATTAATAGGTACCACTTCAGTGGGAAGGTAACAACATTCCATGCAGCTTTGGCATATAGCCACGCTGGCCATATGATCACAGAAAAAGTCTTCGGACAACACTGGCTCCTTTGTCCAAGAAACAAAGATGAGTACCATGTTCTAGAGTTGAACACAATTGGACAGGGAAGTTTTTACCTTTACTCATTGTGGCCACCACGTAAAGCCAGTGGTGGGATTCAGCCAGTGCGCACCACTTCGGGAGAACCGGTTGTTAACTTTTTGAGCAGTTTGGCAAACTGGTTGTTGGAAGAAATCGTTAGGGCAGAGAACCGGTTGTTAAATTACTTGAACCCCACCACTGCATAAAGCTGATTGGGTTTATCATATGTGGTGGACGTGTCCCAAAGCAAAAATAAATAAATAATAATAATAGAAGAAAATATGCATGTGGCTGGAAATGATGACAAAACAATACATCGATTTGAAACCTGATACAGTCTTGTTGGGCATGCTTCCAGGAAATTATAATAAGGGTAACACATATTTAATTTTACATATCCTAACGGCAAAAGGGACGCGATTGCTCAGGGGCTAAGATGCTGAGCTTGTCGATTGAAAGGTCATGGTCATGCAATCAAAATTCGGATGCTTGGCAACTGGTTCATACTTATGACCATTGCTGTATCCCAAGGTTGTGGGATCCCCTTTTGCGACCTTCTGACAAGGAAAGTCAATGGGAAAGCCAGTTTCACTTAACAACTGGGTTACCAACTTTATCAGCTGCAGTGATTCACTTAACCACGGTGGCAAGAAAGGTCGTAAAATGGGGCAAAGCTCACCTAGCAAATGTCTCACTCAACCACAGAAATTTTGGGATTAATTGTGGTCATAACTCAAGGAATAACTATAACAATATGTTCATCAAATGGTCCATGGCCTGGTTCAGAAGATCTGTTTTCTGTCTACAAAAATCACAGGGGAGAAATTCTGAAAGGTTTCATAGTGGCAAATCATTCCTCTGCACCTCTCATCAAGAAATGTGACTGATTTTCTTGTTTATTGTTGTTTTGATTCAGTTTTCCTTTTTCCTCTCTTTCTTTTAAAGCATAGCAATTGAAGTATGAAGCGGACAAGAGATGATGGATGGATGATTCTCTTTTTTGTTGTTCTGAGTTGCTTTTTTCTTTCTTTCTTTCTCTTTCTCTCTCTCTCATTATTTTTTTAGGCAGGTGACATGATTAGAACTTAGACAGGAAAGAAAGAAATAATAAATAAAGGGTGACATGACTTAATAAAGGGTGACATGACTAAAAGTTAGAATAAGTGAAAGGAATAAGGGGAATGTTAAGGTATACATTTTTATTTTATAAAATGAAAGTCATAATGAGAAAATGTGGAATAATTGAATAATGATCGACTGCAACTTAATATAGATGTGTATTGCTATTAGAAATACATAAGTTGATTGGATGTAATAGTTATGTTTAATCTGATTTGTTTCATTTGTATTGGAATGTATGGTGCCCAGGTGCCACACTGTTTACATATTGATTTGACATTTTTATAAAAAATAAAAAAAATTAAAAACTGTTTAAAAAAAAGAAATGTGACTGTTTACCTCAGGAGTGGAAGTCATTCCATCCCAATTATCACAAAAATTGCCAGGAATTGTAGGAAATGTATTCCAGAAGTATTTGAAGGAAACAAAAATCCTTCGTTAAGTTTTCCCCTGACAGGACAATTTCTCAAAAGTGAGGAATTTGCATCCGACGTTAGATGTCTACATTTTGTATTTCTGTTTTGATCCCTCCCTATTTATCATCGAAAAAAGGAGGGTTTTTTTCCCCCCCATTTTCATTTACCCCGATTTATATTCCTTTTTTTTAAAAAAAAAGCTGCATTTGAATAGAGGATTCTGTCTTTTCACGATCTGCTTCTTAATTTGTGGAGTTCGCCGACATTCACAAAAGAGGAGAGGAAAACAGCAGGACAAATTTGGCAAGATGGTTGTCCCCACCTCTTCTCCACCTCGGAAAAAAAATAGATACTCTGTGTAGCAGAGAGAGGGGGAGATAATTAAATGTCAGCCCTAGGGCAAAATATTCAGAAACCTCATTTGGCACCCTAACCAATGTCTTCATTTTCTAATTTGGAACTCAAAAATGTAAGATGGGAGGGGAAGAGATGATAGTTAATGTACAAAAGGAATGAAGTATGAATGAAGCTGCGTTTTGCAATGATCAAGACACCAGCTCCGCGAACACCTGAGAGCATAAAACAGTGGGGTTTTTTTCCCCCTTGGCTTCTGCAGCTGCAGTCTGATTAAAATGCAACAGGGGTATCTATAATAAACCAATACCAGCTACCACAAAGGCAGGTGCCAGAGTTCTCTGTTAGAAACCAGAGGAAATGAGGAACCGCAAAGAAAGAGAAGCAGTTTGTTGTCCTTTGCTTTGTGGCATGGCGCCAGGTGCAGGGGTGAAATGCTCCCAATTCGGACCGGATCGCACAATCCAGTAGCAATTGGGGCAGGTAGTTCGGAGAACTGATAGCAAAAATCCCCGCCCCCCCACACACACCTCGCTGTTCCTCTTCTCTGTCCCTGAAGCTCTCGGTGGTGATATAGCTGCAAACAGACTTAAATGACTGCTGTGGCGCTTCAAAAGGCTGCACTACAGTTGATCAGGCTGTAGGCGGCTAGTAGACCGGTGCCTCTAGTTTTAAAGAATGTAGACCGGTGCACTCCCAAAAAAAAGCAATTAGTAGACCGGTGCCTCTATTTTTAAAGAAGGTAGACCGGTGTGCTCCCAGGTTTTGTATACTTTATTATTTTTATTATTTATTATTATTGGCCATGCCCATTTAGTCATCTGACAACCAAGCCATGCCCACCAATTAAGCCATGCCCACAGAACCAGTAAGGAAAATTTTTAGATTTCACCCCTGGCCAGGTGCCTCCCTAACCAATGATCCGGTGGGGGGAGGACATTTATACAAGAGTTACAAGATGTTATCCCATATCCCTTCATTAATAGCATTCTACTCTGATGACACAACCTGCCTTGTCTTACTAACGTGCAAGCTTTGCATTTCACCCTTAACCACAGACGTACTATTTCAGCTATGCTATTATAAACACGAGGTCATAATGACTGCTCTAGCTGCTGGCCGTAGTCCAGGTAATTGCACAACAATATTGTGACTAACCGTTCTGGAGCTATTGCTTCCAAAAGGTGCAGAAGACCATTTGAATTTGTTCTTGCCATATAAATGTTGCCGAGTGCCTGAATTTTGATCATGTGACCATGGAGATCCTGCAACAGTCGTAAGTGTGAAAAAACCATCATAGGTCATATGCAGATTCTTAGTCAACCAAGTCATGGTTGTCCCAAAGGTTCTTTTTCAAGAGGCAACTGGACTTTCTGTTTGTCGTGTCCCACTCCTCCGCTGACGGCCGGGTCAGGGAAATCCGAATCAGGCATGCCTCTGCAGCTCTGCCAAAGTCCTAGCAAAGTCCTCAGGGCAGGCAGGAGACCAGAAAGTGACTTCAACAAGATATGTTTAGACTTTGCCTGACTCAGAGAATGCCAGAAAGCAGATCCTTTATATAGGCCATGGGGTGTGGCTCCATGACTCAGCACTTATCCAGGCCTGCCCCTCCCTTCCTTCTGTTGCCTCCATCTATCCAGTCTTTTGATGCGAAGGTTACTCCAATCAGCAGCTGTTGGAAATAAACCTTCCTCAGGCTCACATGCTGTGGAGGAGGGGGAGGGGTCTAGTTGCTCCGTTTGCCTGGGCATGGAGCCAGAGCTGGGGGCTGGAGATACTTCCTCCTCTTCAGCCTGTCTGGGCATGGAGCCAGGGCTGGGGCCGGGAGGCATACTAGGACATTCCTCTGTGTTCGGAAGCAGATAAGAAGGCCCCGGCTGTGGTGAGATCGGACGAGACACAACACTGTTTTTTCTTTGAAGATAATTCGCTTCTCATCCAAGAAGAAGCTTCTTGGATGAGAAGCGAAACTTCTTCAAAGAAAAAACAGCAAGCCCAGTTGCCTCTTGGTCATAACTCACTTTTTTCAGTGTTATTTTAACTTTGCTCACTCAGTGAATGGTTCTAAGTTGAGGACTACCGGTACTTTAGATGCCCAACACCACAAACAAACGTTCTCACCAACAAGACAAAGAACAGATCAGAGGTAGTATTCAGCAGGTTCAGATCAGTTTGGACAAACCGGTAGTGGTAATCTGTGAGTGGCCCCACTCACCTGTTCAGGCACAATCCCATCCTATATCGCTGTGGTTTTTTCCACACACGCATGCGTGGATGGCACACATGAGCAAATTGCTGTGTTGATTGATGTCGCACGCACGCGTGGATGGTGCACACAAGTGAATTGTTGTGTCTTGCGACATCACATGCATGTGCAAACCGCGCACGCTCACATTTTCCGGTGCTGGGTGAACCGGTTCCTACAGGATGTGTATCCCACCTCTGGAACAAATCAATGTTATTTCACTTACCCAAACCTGGGTCTTTTCAAATCCTGAAATAAATGCAGCTGTGAAATGATTTGCCAAGCTCTCTGTTCCTAAATTTTGCCTTCACGTTTGTGAAAAGTGAAGTAAAAGTAATTCAAGGGACTTGCTGATTGAAGTTGTTAACTCTGAATGTTCTTGCTGTGGAATCTAATTTTCTGGCAGGAAAATGATGAAAGTGGTCATCATTTCCTGTTTTTGCGCTGTGTTATTTTTCCTCCTGTTGCTTTGAAATGTTGTTGGGTTTTTTTTCTTCCCAAATCAGTGCTCAGTGCCAACTCATATTTTTATCCCAAAGATGGACTTCTGTTTTAGGTAAGGAACAAAACATTTAAGACAGTGGCCGGTCTTAGCTGAACTCCCCAAAAAGAAGAGACTGGACTGTCACCTGTCAGAAATGGTGTAGGTGTCAGCGTTCCAGAAAACCTCCTCCTGCAGAAAAGACTCCGCGGCAAACATCTTTTAAAGGTCTTTTACTAGCATAGGTAAGCTGGTACAGCTGGATGAACTCCGAATCTGGAGATCCGGGTTTTTCCTCAGTAGTACAAAACCCCAGACCACTACCACCCCCTTGACTCCTCTGCCGATCACGTGCTCCAATCACCAACCGTCCCATCTCGAGGCATCACTCCGACTACTCCTTCTCCAGATACAGTCTTGGCCTGATCTTGTCCAGCAGGAAGAATGTTATTATGTCTAATAGCCCTGATGTTCTGTCCCCCTTCGCCTCCATCTGAGCGATGGCATAATTAGCCGGCATTATCAGCTCTGGCAGCAAAATAGCGAGCATCTGCCAAGTGTCTCTGTTATCTCCCTCGACGCCGATGAGTCACCCAGGAACAAACTTCAGCTCTTAGTTAAGCAGTTAATTTGCCTGCTATGAAAAGGCACAGTAGCTCTTGCTGCCTTTATATCCTGTGAGATGTGGCTCCATGACTCAGCACTTTCTAGGCCTGCCCCACTCCTGCTTCTGTTGTTCCCGCCTCTCCTGCCTATGAAACCTAGGGTCCAGCCAGGCCTGATGGTCATCAGCTGGCTCTGGAGGCATGGCCTGGGTGGGGAAGAGTCAGGGGACAGAGGCCTCATTATCTCCTCCACCTGGCCTGCCTCTGGCTCCTGGAGTGAGCCAGGGAAGCCGGTGCTCCCGAGGTAAGTCCTGACGGCCCTTCCCCCTCACTTTCCAAGTCACTTTCTGGCAGGAGGCCCGGCTCGGGGGGCGCAGACACAACACCCTTGTACCACTCCCCCACCTTCTCCTATTTTCCCACATAGGAGAAAGTGGCAGCATGTGGAAGCCTTCAGCCTAGTATGGCTTCCAAAGCTGACAGTAGGGTCTCCTGCTTGGGTGAGGGAGGGGGGGATTGGACTAGATGACCTACAAGGTCCCTTCCAACTCTGTCAATTGGTTAATCTTAATCGGTTAATTTCTTAGAAACATCATTAGGGAAATTAATTGCCTGGAGTGGGTAGTTTAGAAGCCAGCTCTGATCATCTTCTATAAGCAGCAATTTCATGCCGCTTTAAAACGTGTGCCTGCATTTGTTCAGTTCAACCACGTCTCCGCTCTCTCGTTTCATTTAAGGATTCCAGCTTTTTCTTCATTAATAATAACCTAATTAGGGTCAGTGCTTTGAAGCGTTTATGAAATTTCTACTTTGTTGGCTTTCAAAACTGTTTATTATCCTACCAAATAGGAAGAAACACCCCATAAGGATTTTCTTTATTCGTTTTTTTTTTACTCCATATGTTAATTATTAATTGACAAACATGTTAATTCTATGGTTTTTCTTTTATTTTTATACTTTTTTAAAAATAAAATAAAAAGTTAGCTCTTAAGTAGTAGAAGAAATGTCCATCTGGGTTCAGATCCAAGTGGGGAAAAAGACACCAGATTTACCGGAAGTTGCTTGGAAAGAAGGTTTATTGATGAACAGGCTCACATGGCTTAAGATCCTGGGCCGAAAAAGGACGGAGATGCTGAGAGTGCCTGGGTTTTATGCCCTCTGTTAGGCTTTGAATTTGAGCTTGTATTCTGATTGGTTGTCATCATAGTCCCATGGGGCCATGTAGGGGTAACTTTGTAGGTTGTCTTTTGAGTCCCAGGCTTGATTGACTCTTGCTGGGTGATGATATAATGAAAGAGCTTTGGGCAATTCCTACTGTGGCTCTGCCTGAAGGAGATAGATCTTTGTTATGCAGAATGGTCTGGCCCAGGCCTTAATGGCCCATTGACAAAGACTGGGCGGGGCGGGGGGCTGAGTTTCTGCCTACCTTTTAGGGGAAATATTCTGCCCTTTTTAATATTTCCTAAAATATCTCATTTTCCTTGGAGATGGGTGGGTGATAACTTCCCATACTAGTCAACAGAGACAAAGCTGAATGATAAACCAAAAAAAAAAAATATGGATATGAATTTAGGGGATTTCTGAAAACTTTCAGGACAATCTACAGCTCTAACAAAGATTGCACTTTGCTTAGCTTATGTAAATTTAATTAAAATGGACCAGCTATTGCCATTAGATGCATTCTCTTGAAGGTATCAATGAGAATTTGAAGAATACCTTACTTGTCAGATGAATGGAAACTACAAAGGCTGGATTTAAGAAGGGTGAGAGGGCAACTGCATTTCAATCAGAATCTACTGTTCTCTGTCTACTTATAAGACCAATAATTTATAATGTGGTCAACTTTTCCACAATTGAAATCTTAATAGAACTTTCTGAAACAAAATCTAGGCATCTGATTTCAACAACCATTCACCAATTTTTTTTTTTCAAAAACTCAAATTTCAAAAGGCCAAAACTTTGAAGGGAAATTTAATTATCACTAATAATAACATAATAACAGAGTTGGAAGGGACCTTGGAGGTCTTCTAGTCCAACCCCCTGCCAAGGCAGGAAACCCTACACCATTTCAGACAAACGGTCATCCAACATTTTCTTAAAAATTACCAGTGTTGGAGCATTCACAACTTCTGGAGGCAAGTTGTTCCACAGATTAATGGTTCTAACTGTCAGGAAATGTCTCCTTAGTTCTAAGTTGCATCTCTCCTTGATTAGTTTCCACCCGTTGCTTCTTGTTCTACCCTCAGGTGCTTTGGAGAATAGTTTGACTCCCTCTTCTTTGTGGCAACCCCTGAGATATTGGAACACTGCTATCATGTCTCCCCTAGTCCTTCTTTTCATTAAACTAGACATACATAGTGTAAGCCGCCCTGAGTCTTCGGAGAAGGGCGGGATATAAATGCAAATAAAAATAAAAAAAAATACTGAGTTCCTGCAACCGTTCTTCATATGTTTTAATTAATGTGTCCCTTGGACTGCAAGGCAATCAAACCGGTCAGTCCTTCTTGTTGTTAGTTGCAATGTCATGTCCAACCCATCGCAACCCCACGGACAATGTTCCTCCAGGCCTTCCTGTCCTCTACCATCCTCTGGAGTCCACTTAAGCTCACACCTACTGCTTCAGTGACTTCATCCAGCCACCTCATTTTCTGTCGTCCCATTCTTCTTTTGCCCTCAGTCATTCCAAGCATTAGGCTCTTCTCCAGTGAGTCCTTCCTTCTCATTAGGTGGCCAAAGTATTTCATCTTCAGGATCTGGCCTTCTAAAGAGCAGTCAGGGTTGATCTCCTCTAGGACTGACCGGTTTGATCGCCTTGCAGTCCATGGGACTCTCAGGAGTCTTCTCTACCACCATAATTCAAAGGCCTCAATTCTTTGGCGCTCAGCCTTTCTTATGGTCCAACTTTCACAGCCATACATTGCAACTGGGAAAACCATAGCCTTGACTATACACACTTTTGTTGGCAGGGTGATGTCTCTGCTTTTTAGTACGCTGTCTAGATTTGCCATGGCTTCCCTCCCCAGGACCAAGCGTCTTTTAATTTCTTGGCTGCAGTCCCCATCTGTGGTGATCTTGGAGCCAGGGAAAATAAAATCTGTCACTACCTCCATTTCTTCCCCATCTATCTGCCAGGAACTGAGAGGGCTGGTCAGTCCTAGAGGAGATCAAGCCTGACTGCTCTTTAGAAGGCCAGATCCTGAAGATGAAACTCAAATACTTTGACCACCTAATGAGAAAGAAGGATTCACTGGAAAAGAGCCTAATGCTGGGAAAGATTGAGGGCAAAAGAAGAAGGGGACGACAGAGAACAAGGTGGCTGGATGGAGTCACTGAAGCAGTCAGTGTGAGCCAGGGGATGGTAGAGGACAGGAAGGCCTGGGGTTGTGATGTGTTGGACACAACTTCATAACTAACAACAAAAATATTATTTAAATCATAAATAAAAGGTCATGTTGCATCATCTCCTAATGATTTCTTAAACTCATCCAAGGAGTGAGCGGTGAAGAATTGCTAGAAGAACTGAGTCTCTCAGCTTAAGAAGAGAAGGGTAAGGGGAGACATGGTAGCAATTTGAAAATACTTGCCCCAGGAAAAAGAGTATGCATTTATTCTTCAGACAATCTCAGCATAGAATAAGAAGAATGGATGAAAGCTTTACGGAGGGAGATTTCAATTTGAAGTAGGAAATTTCAACACTGTGAGATCTATTCAGAATCAGAGTAGAGCTGGAAGGGACCTTGTGTCAACTCGCAAAGCATTTCTAGTCTGCTCTTGAATTGCCATGGGTAGAACGGGGGGGGGGGAGAGAGGGGGAGAACTGACAGCACAATTCAGCAGCCATATTCCATGCATACCTTTTTTTTAATTATTTTGTCACAACAGTATATACAATCATTAACATAAACAATAACCCATCATGAGAGAAAAAGTATATATAAGTAAAAGTATAAGTAAAAGTATGCATATAATACTATAATGAACAATAGGACAGGAACGGTAGGCACTTTTCTGCTCTTATGCACGCCCCTTAGAGTCCTCTTAGGAATGGGGTAAGGTCAATAGTTTTGGGTTGAAGATTTTGGGGTTTTGAGTAGAGACTATAGAGTCAGGTAGTGAGTTCCAAGTGTTAACAACTCTGTTACAAAAGTTATATTTTTTGCAGTCAAGTTTGAAGCGGTTGACATTAAGTTTAAATCTATTGTTTGCTCTTGTAATATTGCGATTGAAGCTGAAGTAGTCTTTAACAGGAAGGACATTGCAATAGATGATTCTGTGTGTTAAACACAGGTCTTGTCGGAGTCGGCGGAGTTCTAAGTTTTCTAAACCCAGGATTTCAAGCCTGGTGGTATAAGGTATTTTGTTGTTTTCGGAGGAGCGAAGAACTCTTCTAGTAAAATATTTCTGGACGCGTTTGATAGTATTAATGTCAGAGATGTGGTAAGGGTTCCAGACGGATGAGCTGTATTCAAGAATAGGTCTGGCTTCTTGCTTTGCCTTATTAAGTATTAAGTAATAAAGTATTAATTAAGTGATTAATTAATTAATATTACTTTAAATGATTAATGATTAAATGATTAAGTACTAAGCAATAAATAATTTTTCAGTATTAAGCAGGAAACAGCCAGGCTTCCTGAAATCATGGCTTAGGACCGGGATATCTACGGGACCACCTACTGCCACCGGTAGCCACCCACCGACCAGTGCGCTCTCATAGAGAGGGCCTCCTTCGGATACCGTCAGCCAGACAATGTCGGCTGGCGACCTCCAGGGGGAGGGCCTTCTCAGGGGGAGGGCGACCTCAAGGGGGAGTGCCTTCTCTCCAGGGGGAGAGCCTTCTCTCTTCTCTGGGGCTCCTGCCCTCTGGAATGAGCTGCCTCCGGGGCTCTGTCAACTCCCCGACCTCCGGACCTTCTGCCGAGAGCTGAAGATGTTGTTGTTTCGACGTGCAGGACTAGCTTAAATGTAGTTTTAAATTGGGGTTTTAAATTGGGGCTTTTAAATGGGTTTTTTAATGGTATTTAAAATTTTAGGCTGTATATTGAATTAGTTTTTTATACTGTTTTTTAATTTGTATTATATGTATTGTGGTTTTATTGGCTGTGAACTGCCCTGAGTCCTTATATACAAATTTAATAAATAAAATAAATAAGTGCTCCATCAGTTTTTAAGCACAGGTTGATCAGTCATTTGCTTGGAATGCTGGAAAAATGCTTGCCCATCAGTTGGGTTGGACCATCAGTTGAGTTGGACCAGAAGACATCTACAGTCTCTTCCAACCTCATGCTTCTACAATTCTAAATTCTCTGGCACCAGAAGTGAAGTGGTTTGCCATTGTTCTATTCTGGATTGAATTTTGATTTCTCCAGGATTCTCTCCCATATTATATGGTGAAACAAATGGGTAGTAGGTAGTTTATGCTACTCTTCAATGGTCGTAAACTTCCTGAATTGCACTTCGGAGCATGAAGCGGCTGTCCATACGCTGATTTATTTATGAGCCAATTCTCTATATTGCCGTAATCTCGCTGGAGACTCCTAGCAGCTAACATAATGAGTTATAAAAACATAATAAAATGTGACAATTTACAATAAGCATTAAACTCACAAAATAGCAATAACTAAGCTACCGAAAACCAAAATGTATTCTTTTATCTTTCCCTGAAAGCTCTCCAAAACTCCAAATTCTAATCAATTGACGGATTACCTTCAGAGGTAAGAGGAGCCAGCTCCTCTTCAGGGAAGACACCTCTCCTAGAAGAATGAAATATTTTGAGAAACATTTAAAAAGGCAGGATAAAGTATTTCCCCTAAAGGAGAAACATGTTTCTAAAGAAAGAAACCATCTCCCCGCCCCTAGCAGATATTTGATGCCCATTGAGAAGGACTGGGCCACTCTATCTACAAGACAAAAGACCTTCAGATCCAGGGTGATGGGATTAAGACATGACTCTAAAGGACATAATAGGATTAACCCATCTAACAGCAGAACTCACCACACAGCACAATCCCCTGGGGACATTGCATCACCCAGTAAACTCCAACAAAAACCTGGGACACAGACAACCTACAAAGTTAGCTATGACCCCCTACAACAGCCAATAGAATACATGTTCTTTCACAGGAACAGGAAGTTCAAGTGCAAAGCCCAAGAGAAAATATATATATATACACACACACACACACACACACACACACACACACACACACACACATATATATATATATATATATATATGTAGGTCTTTGGTTATTCGGGTTTTCTCCCGCGTAAAATTGGAAGTGTCTTGGCTCACTTATATATTTGTTTTCTGAGGTTTTCACGGGTGTTTGTATATAGGTCTTTGGTTGTTCGGGTTTTCTCCCGTGTAAAATTGGAAGTGTCTTGGCGACGTTTCGACGAAGTCTCATTCGTCATCTTCAGGCTTCAGCTTCGTACTTCTGGGAGCAATGTGTGATCGCAGCTGTTTCTTCCTTTTAACTGCTAGTGGGGGTTTGAACTGATTGGGTGGGAGCTTGGCTGTGCTCTGATTGGATGGGGGTTTTTCTGTGCTCTGATTGGATGGGGGGGTGTCCTGTGTTGGTGGGGGCTTGGTTGTGCTCAGTCTAGTCTGTGCTGCAGGGGGATTTGAGCTGGTGAGCTGCATAGCTGTTGTTTGGCTTTGTGGTCGTGCTACATCTTCATAGTGGGTGTCAGTCTGCTGCATGAATGGATTGGAGGGGTTTGAAATGGCTAATGTTGCAGCTGCGGTCTGGCTTCTGGTCCTTGGTCGTGCTTCATGATCAGTGTGGGTTTGGGTCTGCTTTCTGGGTGGATGTGCGGTGGTGACATCCTGTGTGGACCTTGTGAGTGTGGGTCTGGTGTCATTCCTCGTGTTAGGGACTCGTTTGTCAATAAGGCGGGTTTCCAAATGGCTGGTAGGCGGGAGGTGTCATCTCGTTTGTTCATGCTGTGTGGGCGTTTTTCTATCTCAATGGCTTCTCTGATTATTCTGTTGTTAAAGTGTTCAGTTTTGGCGATAGTTCTGGTCTTTTTAAAGTCAATATCATGTCCTGTGACTTTAAAGTGTTGGACCAGGGAAGAAGTTGGTTCCTCTTTTTTGAATGAGTTCTTGTGTTCTTCAATGCGTGCACTTATTCTTCTGTTGGTTTGTCCAATGTATGTGGTGGGGCAGGCGGTGCATGGGATTTCATATACTCCTTGATTTTCTAACTCAATGTTGTCTTTGGGGTTTTTTAGGATGGTGGATATTTTTCTGTTTGTGCAGAATGCTGTCTTGATGTTGTGTTTGTGGAGGATCTTGCTGATTCTGTCTGTGGTGCCTTTTATATATGGGAGGAGGGCTGTGCCCTTTTCTTGTTCTCTGTCTTGGATTTTAGTGGGGGGTTCTTTTTGGATTAGCTTGGTAATCTTATTTGTTTGGAATCCATTGGATGTTAGTACGTTAGTGAGAGTGTCTAGTTCGGGTTTTAGGTGTTGTTCATCAGCTAAGCATTTTGTTCTGGAGATGAGTGTCTTGGCTACGGAGTTGATCTGTGCTGGGTGGTGGTGTGAGAGTGCGTGCAGATAGCGGTTTGTGTGTGTTTTCTTCTGGTAGATGGTGTGTCCTAGGGAGCCATTGGGTTTTCTGTAGACTAAGACATCCAGGAAGTTGGTTGTTAACTTCTGTTTCCATGGTGAACTGTATTTTGGGGTGTAGGCTATTGAGGTGTGTGAGGAAGTTGTCAAGTTTTTCTTTCCCGTGTGGCCAGATTATGAAGGTGTCGTCTACACATCTGAGCCAGAGTTTGGGTTTGTGATCAGATTTTTCTAGAGCTTGGGTTTCAAAGTGTTCCATGTAGAGATTGGCAATGAAAGGTGAGAGGGGTGATCCCATGGGTGCTCCTTCTACTTGTTTGTATTTTTGTCCATTATAGATGGACAAAAATTTCCATTATAGATGGACAAAAATTTCCAATTTTACACGGGAGAAAACCCGAACAACCAAAGACCTATATATATATATATACATACATATTTGTTTTCTGAGGTTTTCACGGGTGTTTGTATGTAGGTCTTTGTTTGTTCGGGTTTTCTCCCGTGTAAAATTGGAAATGTCTTGGCAACGTTTCGACGAAGTCTCATTCGTCATCTTCAGGCTTCAGCTTCGTGCTTCTGGGAGCAATATGTGATCGCAGCTGTTTCTTCCGTTTAACTGCTAGAGGGGGTTTGAACTGATTGGATGGGAGCTTGGCTGTGCTCTGATTGGATGGGGGTTTTTTTGTGCTCTGATTGGATGGGAGCGTGTCCTGTTTGGGTGGGGGCTTGGTTGTGCTCAGATTAGTTTGAGTTGCAGGGGGATTTGGTGAGCTGCATTGTTGTTGTTTGGCTTCGTGGTCGTGCTACATCTTCATAGTGGGTGTCAGTCTGCTGCATGTATGGATTGGAGGGGTTTGAAATGGCTAATGTTGCAGCTGCGGTCTGGCTTCTGGTCCTTGGTCGTGCTTCATGATCAGTGTGGGTTTGGGTCTGCTTTTTGGGTGGATGTATGGTGGTGACATCCTGTGTGGACCTCGTGAGTGTGGGTCTGGTGTCATTCCTCGTGTTAGAGACTCATTTGTCAATAAGGGCGGGTTTCCAAATGGCTGGTAGGGTTCTCCCAAACCAGTCCAAACTGGCTGAATCCCACCAATGATCTTAAGCCAACCACCCTGAGCTTGGTGCTGATAAGAACTTGATCTCTGAATTTGAGAGAGACGTTTTTACCTTTGCAAAGGGGGTTCTCCTGCCCACCAGCTGGGGCTGATGGGCAGGCAATCACCGCTACCAGTTCATCCAAACCGATGTGAACCGGCTGAATACCGGTGAAAATACAAATCCCCAAGTAATTCAGGCAAAGCAAAAAAACATTTATTAAAAGGGTCTTTTAATATATTGGACATTAATACAAAAGATCAAGTCACAGAAATAAATGATACATACATTTCGTGCATGTGACATGCCAGAAAGCAAGTGATCAATAAAAGACATTGATTGCATGTGGGATTTGAACATTTTCCAACGTTGATTACAAATAACAGTCCACAAGTGGCAAATTTATGGGTTACATTACTCATTCCCAGTTGGCTTTTCATCTTTCTTAAAACTTGCAAGTGTATTCAAGGGCTCCCGGAATATACTTTGTGTTGTACAGTTGCTGAAAAAGCAAGTTCTCGCATACCAGTAGAAATGACCTTGGCTACAAAAAGAAAAACATGCTTTCTTAGTTAATAAAAAAGGGTCTGGACTGCCAACATAAAACTACTAATATCACATTTTAAAATGGTTAGTAATGAAGCCTAAAATCCAGACAACAGCTGCATTCCTTTTCTGTTTGATGAGAATATGTACCATATATGTTGCATATATGGTTGCATATATGTGCCATATATGTACAACCATACATACATACAACCATACAACCATTCATACATATACATATACATAATACACACACACACACATATTGTAAGCACCAAATTTAAAAATTATTTATTTATTTATTTATTTTGTCACAACATCATACAAAAAGATTATATAGTATATAAACATATATATGAGTAAATGTTAGGAGGTGTAAGCATATATATATATAGGAAGAAGAAAAGAAAAACAATAGGACAGGAACGGTAGGCACGTTTGTGCGCTTATGCACGCCCCTTATGGTCCTCTTAGGAATGGGATGAGGTCCATAGTTGAAAGTTTTTGGTTAAAGCTTTTAGGATTATGGGAAGAGACCACAGAGTCAAGTAAAGTATTCCAAGCACTGATGATTCTGTTACAGAAGTCATATTTTCTGCAATCTAGATTAAAGCAGTTAACATTAAGTTTAAATCTATTGGTTGCCCTTGTATTATTGCAATTAAAGCTGAAGTAGTCTTTGACAGGAAGGACATTACAATAGATGATTCTGTGAGTTAAACTTAGGTCTTGTTGAAGGCGACGGAGTTCCAAGTTTTCTAAGCCTAGGATTTCAAGTCTGGTGGGATAAGGTATTTTATTGTTTTCAGAGGAGCAGAGAACTCTTCTTGTAAAATATTTCTGGACACGTTCAATTGTATTGATGTCAGAGATGTGGTGAGGGTTCCAAACAGGCGAGCTGTATTCTAGAATTGGTCTAGCAAATGTTTTATATGCTCTGGTTAGGTTAGGTTCAGGTAACGTCCAAATTGGTTTTTGACCAAAGTTATGGAATAAATTATAGTCGTGTTTTATATATTCCATAACTTTGGTCAAAAACCCAATTTGGTCATGATCTGAACCTAATTTTGGAAATTTGATGCTTAGAAAAAAAATAGCACGGAAGGTGAAATTAGCTGCGAAAAAGAATGTGAATTTTTTGGTCGGAACCCGATTTGGTCGTGGTCAGAAGCGTTTGTGACCAGAGGTTCTACTGTAGGTAGTTATCGACTTACAAGTGTTTGTTTAGTGACCATTTGAAGTTACAACCACTGTGAGAAAAGTGACTTATGACCATTTATCACACTTATGACCGTTGAAGCATCCCCATGGCCACATGATCAAAATTCAGACACTTGGCAATTAACTCATATTTATGACGGTTGCAGTTTCCTGGTGTCATGTGATCCCCTTTTGCAACCTTCTGACAAGCAAGGTCTATGGGGAAGCGAGATTCACTTAACAACCAGATTACTAACTTAGCAACTGCAGTGATTCACTTAACAACAGTGGCAAGAAAGCTCGCAAAATGGGGCAAACCTCGCTTAACAAATGTCTCACTTAGCAACAGAAATTGTGGGCTCAATTGTGGTCGTAAATTGAGAACTACCTGCATTTATCAGAACTGAACGTCTGTAACGTTATGTGGGAATGATCTTGTGAGACAGGAGGAAGAGCCACAGACTGGACAACCATCAGATAAAGGGTGACTGGGCCACCAGAAGAAACGGGCTCATGACAAAGATCTCAGAAGGTATCTTCCTGGATGAAAATAGAGGAATAAAAGATGTACTTTCCTACTTGCAATATTCTTTTAATATAATCTTGCAATTAAGTTGGAGTTAGTACATTGGGCATGCTTCTTTGTCTGGATTACCTCGCAAGACTCAATATTTCACTGCAAATAGAGACATTTGTGAAAGATCCACGTCAACAGCTTTTATGTGTTCTACCTATGTTACAGGAATCAGCCTTGACTGAACATTGGGAACAACCAGATCAGATTCCATGGAACTTAGGTAGCAGCATCAGGTTTATGCCTCTTGTGACTATGTAAGGATTCAAGGCTAATTCCCCTCTTGACCCCTCCTCTCTGCATGCCTTGGAGTTTCCCAACAATGCCTTAGGATTTGTTCCCCAATCCAAAAGTCCTTGTTTCCTATAGAAACTTGTAGTTGTAAACTACATTACTACATAATTTTGGTATGATAAAACACTGCTCCATAAATGACACCACAATCTTTTGTGTTAGTTAGGAATTAAATAGTTAACCGGAACATGGAAGGCAGGACGAGAAAAATTAGCAGCGAGGGAGGATTTTTGTATATAAGCCCCTGGTAAGGAATCACATCAAACGCCCACAATCTGCCTTTTTTTCATTTTTAAAAGATGCATTATCCAAAAACAAAGATTAGCTTAGGAAGCAATATGAACAAACATCGCTGCTACTGCTTTGGAAAGCACTAATTTCTCAGCTCTGCAGAAGATGCAAAAAGGCTGATTAAATATTAAAATAACATTCTTAAGATACAACTTAATGATGGAATATCAGACCCACTCAGCTTCGGCTATATTACAGAATATAGTTGCTCAGACATCATTAGTGGGAATAACGCTGAGTCTGTATTCATCTGCAGCCCTGACTTTTGCTGCTTTGTGATGCAGATTGATGCACTTAGAACCACTCTTCTTCTTCTTCTTCTTCTTCTTCTTCTTCTTCTTCTTCTTCTTCTTCTTCTTCTTCTTCTTCTTCTTCTTCTTCTTCTCCTCCTCCTCCTCCTCCTCCTCCTCCTCCTCCTCCTCCTCCTCCTCCTCCTCCTCCTCCTCCTCTCTCTCTCTCTCCTCCTCCTCCTCCTCCTCCTCCTCCTCCTTTTCCTTCTTTCTTCCTTCTTCCTCCTCCTCCTCCTCCTCCTCCTCCTCCTCCTTCTTTATCTGTCATTGGCAGAGGTGGTATTCAGCCGGTTTGGACAAGTTCGGGTGAACCTGTAGTGGCGACCTGCAGGTCGGTGGGTGCAATCCTGTCCTATATCACTATGTTTTTAATGCCACACACATGTGCAGACGGCGCACGCAAGTGAATTGCCATGTTTTGTGATGCTGCACATGCGTGCTCTCATTTCCGGTGCTGGGAAAAACAGTTGCTACAGTATGTGAAGCCCGCCTCTTGTCATTGGACATTGGCGACCATGTTGACGATCCTATTTTTATCAACAGCCGCACGAAAAAATGCTGTTGAGTCCAAACCAGTCCCTTAGATTTTGAAGCCATGATATTCTTCTATTCCTCACCATTCCTCACCCTGTCAAAAATCATGTTGACCATTCCTGTTTCTTCCTAAGATTAAGAGAGCGACTGGCCCAAGGTCACCCAGTAGTTTTCTGCCTGAGATGGGACTAGAACTCACCGTCTCCTGGTTTCCATCCTAGGGCCTTAACACTATGCTAAACCGGTTGCTGTGTATTTATTTGGGATATCATATCTGACCTGCGAAGATCTGGATGTGTACTAGATTGCAGAAAATGGATAGAGGATTGTTTTTTTTCCATTTTCTTTTTATTGTTTTAATATAAAAGATAAAGAAGGCATAGAGAAGTTTTTAAAGAGCCTATTGTAATACATTTAAAAGGTCACTTTTAAAATACCTTATTATACCTTGATTGCACGTAATAATATTGATCGGGTTTTCTATTACATCAATAAACCATCAATTCATAAGTAGAGAGTGAGCACAGAGTCAATCCAAGATGCTATCATACCATCATATACTTAATAATCTTTTCTCTCTATTCTTTATAGTTCTTTGTATACTCCAAAGTGGCGTACACAAACCAAGGTCACATTCCCATGCTTAAATCACGTTGCTCTTTCCAAAACAAACTTAACACAGTCTTCTGCTGAAACCTTTAAGCAACTGAAGAGCATTTGGTTTAAGAATACCATCTTTTAAATAACATAAATGCTATTGTGTTGCAAAGATAAATTATAGGCTATTGAGCAATGCTTTGGAACATGAGAGGCTGTGAATGGAGCATCTAGCTGCAGCTCTCCTCCCTCTCTCCCTCCATCCCTCCCGTTCTTCCTAACTTCCTTCCTTCTTCCTTCCTTCCTATCCTTTCTTATCCCCTTCCTTCCTTCCTTCCTTCCTTCCTTCTTTCCTTCCTTCCTATCTTCCTTCCTTCCTTCCTTCCTTCCTTCCTTCCTTCCTTCCTTCCTTCCTTCCTCCCTCCCTCCCTCCCTCCCTCCCTCCCTCCCTTTCTTCCTAACTCTCTGTTCTGTCCTCCTTCGCCTCCATCCGAGTGATGGCTTAATTAGCCGGCACTATCAGCTCTGGCAGCAGAATAGCCAGCGTCTGCCAAGAACCTCCGTTATCTTCCACAATGCTGGTGAGTCACCCAGCTCTTAGTTATTCAATGGATTTGCCTGTTACAAAGAGACACAGGAGCTCTCGCTGCCTTTTATATCCTGTGGGGTGTGGCTCCATGACTCAGCACTTCCTAGGCCTGCCCCACCCCTGCTTCTGTTGTTCCCTCCTCTCCTGCCTACGAAACCTAGGGTCCAACCAAGCCTGATTGCTATCAGCTGGGTCTGAAGGCCTCGGCCTGGGGGGGGAAAGAGTCAGGGGATGGAGGCCTCATTATCTCTTCCACCTGGTCTGCTTCTGGCTCCTGGAGCTGAGCCAGGGAAGCCAGTGCTCCCGAGGTAAGTCCTGACGGCCCTTCCCCCTCACTTTCCAAGTCACTTTCTGGCAGGAGGCCCGTCTCCAAGTCACTTTCCGGCAGGAGGCCCGGCCCGGCTCGGGGAGCGCAGACACAACACTCTCCTTCCTCCCTCCCTCCCTCTCTTCCTTCCTCCCTCCCTCCCTCCTTCTCTCCCTTCCTTCTTTCCTTCCTTCCTTCCTTCTGGAAAACCTTTACAAAATAGTAAAAATGAGCATCACATGACAGCAGCAGCAACCTGGCATAGCTGAAGCAGCAGCAACCAATTCATGGATCCTGGATTTGGGGTTCATTGTATATGCATGATCGTTTGAGGTACCTTGTTCAAAATACGGTTTTCCTATAATGCACCATTCCATCCAGTTAAAGGTTACTGGAATGAGAGTTTTATTAGTATGTTGCTGTAGAGGAAGACATTGTGGTTTCAAGAATATAATAGAAATCGGGACATGTAGAATGTAACAATTGGAATCTAAGTTATTCCGTTTATGGCACAATACAGTTGTGAGAGCTCTATTGCCTCGTCCCACAAGCAATCAAATCAGTCATGCATGGAGTTGGTTTTTTTTCTCATCTAAGAAATGCTTAGAAGGAAGGTTTGCGCTAGTAAAATGCTTATGTGTGCATGTGTGTATGTGTAAAACATCTGAAAATGTTAGGAAACAGAAGTATTTCAATGTGTTAGAAGAACACTTTCAAACACAATCAGGTTGAAGGACATTTGGCTTAAGAAGATTTATCGAAACAGTTGAATGTCTAAACAATTCATTTTTTAAGCATCATATCTGGTTTCAGTGAGAAAAGAACTTTCAGCGCAGGAATAAGGAATATTATAATAGTTTTATCTACTGAGGGATTTTTTTGTTGTTGTTTTTTGTTCTGGGAGCTTACATCTAAATGGGACTCATTTTATTACAGATTATTTCTACGAACCAAAGTAGATAAAGTAGGAAAAATGGTTTGCATATACATATGATGTGGGAAAGAAGTTCTCTGACTTTCTTCCAACCTTGCCCTGCCTTATCTCTTTCCTTCCTTCCTTCCTTCCTTCCTTCCTTCCTTCCTTCCTTCCTTCCTTCCTTCCTTCCTTCCTATTTCTCTGTCCTTCCTTCCTTCCTATTGCTCCTCCCTCCCTCCTTCCTTCCCTATCTCCTCCCCTTCCTTCCTTCCTTCCTTCCTTCCTTCCTTCCTTCCTTCCTTCCCTCCCTCCCTCCCTCCCTCCCTCCCTCCCTCTTGAAATCTATTATTGAAACTCAACCAGTTTTAACATCTTATTCCACATACAGTATTCCTCTGCTCTGCCTCCAGGCAATGCCTCAATCCAGATAAATGGATTGTCCAACTTATTTGGTTTATAAGCCTATTGGAGAGATTTAAACTATTGGAGAAATCTTACACTATTATTGTCTCAGAAAATTGGGTTGTTGTATCTTGACACACCTCTATTTAAATCAGAACTGAATTTAGCTGGCCACTTTTTCCAGATGAAAATTGACTTCTATGTTCATAAAAGTCTCTTTTGGTGTTCAGTGTCAATTAGCAAAGCATCCCTGCTCTCGAGTTGCCGTAGGCCAGGGCGGATTGGAAACTGGCAAAAAGGCATGGCAGCCAAAGACAGATGCACATTCCATACTTATCTCTCTCAAGGCTGTATCCCAGGGTTATCCACAGCAACTGGAGGGGAGTGACCTCTACAACCCGCAAAATTGCTCTGTTGGCGAATGTGATTGATGACACACCCTGTGGGGAGGGGAAAACAGGATCATAATTGGGGCATAAATTATGTAGGGTCAGAGCTGGCTTCACTTTGGAACATGCCGACATGAAGCTTCTAATAAATTACTGGATTTCTTTTGAAGCTTGGCTCGAGGCTCGCAATTTAATTAGGGCATCCGTCGGAATCCTCACATTCAGACAGAAGTGGCACATTTTCCAGGACGTTGTGCTAAGACTGTTGTTTTTTTTCTTTGAAATGATGAATGAGTTTACAGTTTACAGTTCAGTGACTTACAATGGTTCATTTAGTGACCGTTCAAAGTAAAAACAGCACTGAAAAAAGCAACATGACCATTATGACCTTTGTAGCAACCCCATGATCAGGTGATCAAAATCCAGACGCTTGGCAACTGTTTCATGCTTATGACCATTGTTGTGTCCCAAGGTTGTGTGATCCCCTTTGTGACCTTCTGATAAGCAAAGCCGATGGGGAAGCCAGATTCACTTAACAACCGGGCTACTAACATAGCAATGATTCACTTAACAATTGTGACAAGGAAGGTGGTGAAATGGGGCAAAACTCACTCAGCAAATGTCTCGCTTAACAACAGAAATTTTGGGCTCAGTTTTGGTCGTAAGTCGAGGACTGCCTATATTTCCCTCTCTTCTTCCATTGTAAAGTACACATTCTTCTCCTTCTCTTTCTCCCTACATCATTATACAGAAAAATAAAATTGAAATGGTTGGGTTTGTTTGGTTTACTGTTTTGAATCAATAAATCCCAAATTCCTAAGCTTAGTGGAAATAAATAAATTAATAATAATAATAATAATAATAATAATAATAATAATAATAATAATAATAATAATAATAACAATAATAATAATAATAATAACACAAAATCCAGCATAATTATCTCGTTTGCT